>NW_015176548.1:153146-163758 GCF_001447785.1 Gekko japonicus | reverse complement strand
AAGGGAACCTTTACCTTTACTTTAAGAACGGCTAAGAGTGCTTAAATAATTATTAAGAATAGAATGTGTAAAGAGTTGAACAGAAGACGATGGTAGTTAAAGAAATGTTACCTATGAGATAGAATATATGAAAAAGGTAGTTAAAATAATAATTACATATTAAACTTTGTTTTAGGAGGAAGGATTAGACAAGAAATGAAACTAGGTAGGGGTGAGATCACTGTGGGAAGCCTGGAGAAAGGGAGGGAACTTACCCTCCCTCTTCTCCTGCCTCCTCCTGGCTGAATGAGGGCTGGAAGCGGGGCGGCCGGAAGCAGGGGGCGGGGCTTCGTCATGTGCCCCGCCCCTGCACCTCACCCAGGGGAACTGTGTTCCCCCGCGTTCCCCCCCGAAATGACTTCTGCCCCCCCCAGCAGCAGCAGGAAGTGGAATGGAAGCAGGTCAGTGCCCCCACACACACTGCTTGCTGCCGCCGCTGCCCTCCCAACTCCACTCTTCTCTTCTCCTTTTCTCCTGAATGCAGACATGACGGCATTTTTGCTAGGACCCCCTCTAGCTAGGGTTGCCAGTCTCCAGGTGGTGGCTGGAGATCTCCTGGAATCACAACCCGTCTCCAGTTTACAGAGATCAGTTCCCCTGGAGAAAATGGCTGCTTTGGAATGTAGACTCTGTGGCATTATACCCCACTGAAGTCCCTCCCCTCCCCAGACTCCACCCCCCCAAATCTCCAGGAATTTCCCAACCCAGAGGTGACATCCCTACCCCCAGAGGTCATTTCCTGCAGGAGCGCACAGGAGCGGCGCTCCGGCAGTAAAGAGCCCAGGGGGCGGGCACATGCAACAAGCCCCGCCCCCTGCTCCCACCAGCCCTCAGTCAGAGCAAGAAGCAGCCAGGTAAGTTGCAGAGCTCCCCCCGGCCCCCCGGCCCAAAACAGTCCAGTGGGACCTTTAAGACCAAGTTTTATTCAGGTACAAGCTCTCCCTCCTCTGCGAGGACAGATCTGCAAGTTCCCCCCCCCCAATAGCTAGCAATCCAAAACAGCCCAGTGGAGCCTGAGCGGTGGGTGTTGCCTTCTGACACACTTCCGGTGACGTCAGGGGGTGTGGCATATGCAAATAAGTCATGCTAATGAGTTATGCTAATGAGCTCCTGTACCTATTTTCCTACAAAATGACCCCTGGAAGTCACCATGTCTGCCACATTGCAGGACTTGACTGTCTCCATAAAGACTCGTGGGCTTTCCCCAGGGCAGACCCTGCTTAGCTTCCGAGACCTGACAAGATCAGGCTACCAGGTCAGAGTGTGTCTTTATTAGAGTCACAAAAAGTCCTTGAACGTGTCCTCTGCCAACAAGCTACATCCTGCAACCCACAGTGCTAGAACAATACTAAATGAAAAATGCATTACCGAATGTGTGTCCTGTTCCACCTCTGTCCTGTCTGTGGCTCCTATGTATGTATGTATGTATGTATGTATGTATGTATGCATGTATGCATGTATGCATGTATTTATTCAATTTATACCCCACCCTCCCTGCCAAAGCAGGCTCAGGGCAGCTTACATAAAAATTCCACAAATAAATACAATTAAAACCAGTAATAAAACAATCATAAACTACACAGTGGAAGATGGTTGGAAAGCAGTGCAGCATCATGATTAAAGAGTTGGGGTCAAGTTTGTCCTGTGTGGGAATTGTCAACTGTGTCCCTGGGATACATGTGGAGCAGAGACTTCTTGTAAGCTGGAAGATCTTTGTAAGACTGTTTGCCTCCCAGTCATTCAGTGTACAAAGATGCTCCTCTGTGGACCGTTCCAGACTGCTTTCTTGCACCATTTCCAGGACACAAACAGAGCAAGAAATGCAAGTGAGGCTCAAAGTTCAACACAGTCGCAACAGTTAGACAAGGGCAAGAGTCCAGAAGCTCCTTAAAGACTCACAAAGTTTGTGGCAGGGTAGGAGCTTTTGTGAGTCACCGCTCACTTCTTCAGATGCAGCTAGATCCATCTAATCGGAAGAAGTGAGCGGTGACTCACGAAAGCTCCTACCCTGCCACAAATGGTGTGAGTCTTTAGGGTGCTCCTGGACTCTTGCTTTTTTCTACTGTTGCAGGCAAACTCACACGGCTACCTGTCTCGTGCAATCACAACAGACTTTCTAACGACTCATTTACAAACCGCCACCAGATGTCATCCTCATATGGCAGAATGCAAGAGACGCCACTCCTTGGACCTAAGTTTGAGTCCCATGGCACCTTTACGACCAACAAAGTTTTATTTAAGGGGTAAGCTTTATTTTATAATTTCTTGTTTTATTAAAGGTGTAAGGTCCTTTGACCTCTTCGTGTCGGTATGGGGGAATCTGATAAACTCCCAGCTTTTGCTGAAAATCAAATATGCAGGCTTGTCTTTTTTTTAATACTGCTTTGAAATATAATGCTGTACCAACAAAATGCCCCACAAATGTATTGAGTAGAAACAGCAGGATACGGTGTCACCGTTGGGGTTGCCAGTCTCCAGGTGGTATCTATGTATCTAATAGCCAAGTTGCCCCCTCCCTGCAGATATCTAAATCCGCACATCGGGGGCACCTGGGGGGCAGGGAGATTTTCCTGCACGCTTGGAGTAGTCTTCAGGTGTGCAGAAAAATCTGAAAAGTTTTAAAAACTATACGGGGGGTATTTAAATCCCCCAAAAGTAAAAGAGTCCCCTGCGCATGTGCACTTACCACTGGCAGCAGTGGCAAAGCCTTGGCTTTGTACTCTATTGTACTCTAATATATAAGACCCTGATGCCGAGAAAGATTGAAGGTCAAAGAAGAAGGGGACGGCAAAGGATGAGATGGTTAGACAGTGTCATCGATGCAACGAACATGAAATTGAGCAAACTCCGGAGCATGACGGAAGACAGGAGGGCCTGGCGTGATGGGGTCCATGGGGTCGCGAAGAGTTGTTTATAGACTTTGAAATAGATTATCTTTAGGACATTACATGTCCATCTGTAGTTTTTCCCACAGTGCTACAGCCTCAGTGCTGTGATTTTGTATCAGGTCTCCAGGTGGTGGGCGGAGGTCTCCTATAATTACCACTGGTCTCCAGGTTACAGAGATCAGTCTCCATAGAGGAAATGGCTGCTTTGGAAGGTGGACTCCTTGGCATTATAACCCACTCAGGTCCCTCCCTTTCCCAAATCCCGCCCTCCCCAGACTCCACCCCCCAAATCTCCAGGAATCTCCCAACCGAGATCTGGCAATCCTCATCACAGCTGTACATCAACCTAGGGGCTTGAACAATTGAAGACGATGTTTAGTTGTGTTTTCCCAATCTCCTGGGGTGAGCGTTCCAAGGCCGTCCCAACTATTTGATGCTGGGATGTAATTATTTAGGATGTAGTATTTTTCTTCTGAATGGCTCAGGGCAGCATACAGGGTTCTCCCCTTCTTTGTTTTCTTTTCACAACAGCCCTGTGAGGGAGGTTAGGCTGAAAGAAAACAAGTAGCCCAAGGACACCCAGTGACTTTCATGACCAGCGGGGAGTCGAAACTAGGTTTCTCCAGTCTTGGTCCAAACCCTAAGGACTATACCATGCTGATCCCAGAACTGGCGTTCCAAATGTGTGATATGACCCTTTAAAACAGCTGGTCTTGATATGGATCAAAGCTGTGGCAATGAGAAAGGGGTGACTTCCCCCCCCCCAGTGCTACTTCTCCAATCAGAAATTGCCCCCAGCTGCTTTAAGCCTCTGGCAAAGGTGGCTCAAGTGGTTAAGACGCTGAACTGCAGGCCGTGGAAGGTCGGTAGTTCAGCAGTTCGAGACCCAAGTGTGCCGCATGACGGAGTGAGCTCCCGTCTCTAGTTCCAGCTCCTGCCAACCTAGCAGTTCGAAAGCAAGAAATATCAAGTAGATAAATAGGTACCACTACAGTGGGAAGGTAACAGCGTTCTGTGCACCTTGGTGTTTAGTCATGCCGACCACATGACTACGGAAACGTCTTCGGACAGCACTGGCTCTTCGGCTTTGAAACGGAGATGAGCACTGCAACCCTAGAGTCGGATTCGACTGGCTTTCGAGCAAGGGAACCTTTACCTTTAAAGGAAGATAAGACAGGCAATACAGTCCTGTCTTTTTCCCTATGAGGCAAGTCCAGCAGAGAAAAAAGACAGGTAATACAGCACTGTCTTTTTCCCTGCCAGGGATTTAAAGCAGCCCAGAAGCCATACAGTCCTGTATTTTTTGATCAAGGAAACGGCATGGGAGAGACAGTCCTAATATTCAACAAACCTTCCACGGCTGCCCTCTTAGGCCACAAAATAGATCCCATCAGGGAATTCCAGCTTCATGTGTAGTTTTAGCCTTAAACAAATTTATTTATTTGGTGCCTTTGTTTTTTACCCTCCATACAAGGAACTCAAAGCCGTGTGCAGGGCTGTCACCTATGTTCCTTCATCCTCACGCCAGTTTGCCGGCAAGGCGGGATACAAATTGAAAATAATAAATAAATAAATAGTGTGAGATAGGTCAGGCCAAGAGCTGAAGCAACCCCATAAACATGTGTGAGCCAAGGCCTGACTGAGAATGCTGTATTTTATTAGCATTCTTCTTCTTCTTCTTCTTCTTCTTCTTCTTCTTCTTCTTCTTCTTCTTCTCTTCAAAGTTCTAATGAGATCGGTCTAGCTTAGCCCATCCAGGTCAGGGCAATCAAACATTATCATGTTAAAAATCATCAAGCAGGAAAAGAAATTTAAAGTTTGCTGTCTGAAAAAAATATATATTAAAAATTCATGTCGAAGAACTGGACAACCTGGCTGTCGGCATGGTCAATACCCCTTGGGTCAAAGGAAGAAAACAGTGGAGTTCTTGTTGTTTTTCATTATACCTTCTGTCGTTGTCTGACTTTCCAGCCCAGGATAAGAAATAATAGCCCAAATATAGCCCAAATGTTAAGAAAAGATTAGAAAGGGGGACTGCTATATGAAAACAAGCTAAAGTTCTGCTGGAAGCGGCCAAACAAACAAGTTCTTCTTCTTCTTCTTCTTCTTCTTCTTCTTCTTCTTCTTCTTCTTCTTCTTCTTCTTCTTCTTCTTCTTCTTCTTCTTCTTCTTCTTCTTCTTCTCTTCCAAGATCTAATGAGATCGGTCTAGCTTAGCCCATCCAGGTCAGAACAGTCAAACATTATCGTGTTAAAAATCACCAAGCAGGAAAAAAACTGAAAAGTTTGCTGTCTGAAAAAAAATTAAACATTCATGTAGAAGAACTGGACAACCTGGCTGTCGGCATGGTCAATACCCCTTGGGTCAAAGGAAGAAAACAGTGGAGTTCTTGTTGTTTTTCATTATACCTTCTGTCGTTGTCTGACTTTCCAGCCCAGGATAAGAAATAATAACCCAAATATAGCCCAAATGTTAAGAAAAGATTAGAAAGGGGGACTGCTATATGAAAACAAGCTAAAGTTCTGCTGGAAGCGGCCAAACAAACAAGGCAGAGAACAGGTTGCAACATCTCTTACCCCTTCACCCACTTACCATTTTGCAAAAGCAATCTTTGTGTCATAACCCCAGGCACCAAAAGCTTTGCTATAGCCTTGGCATGAGAAGCAGATAGGTGTTTGGATTTGTCCTCCACGAGGTCTTCGCTGAAAGTAAATCACCATTGGGGTACAAGAACTCATCTGTCCCTGGCTGGCTAAGGAGGAGCACCACCCTAGTGTAGCGGTCAACATGCTGGACCAAGATCTCTGAGTCTGTTGTTGTTCGGTCGCACAGTCGAGTCCGACTCTTCGCGACCCCATGGACCAGATCACGCCAGGCCTTCCGGTCTTCCGCCGTCCTCTGAAGTTGGCTCAATTTCATGTTCGTTGCATCGATGACACTGTCTAACCATCTCATCCTTTGCCATCCCCGTCTTCTTTGACCTTCAGTCTTTCCCAGCATCAGGGTCTTCTCCAGTGAGTGCTCCCTTCTCATTGGGTGGCCAAAGTATTTGAGCTTCAGTTTCATTATCTGGCCTTCCAGGGGACAGTCAGGGTTGATTTCTTTTAGGATTGACTGATTTGATCTTCTTGCAGTCCAAGGGACTCTCCAGAGTCTTCTCCAGCACCATAATTCAAAAGAATCTATTCTTTGGCGCTCGGCCTTCCTTATAGTCCAACTCTCACAACCATACATGACTACTGGGAATACCATTGCTTTGACCATGCGGACTTTTGTTGGCAGGGTGATGTCTCTACTTTTTATCATGCTGTTGAGGTTCGCCATCGCTTTCCTCCCAAGGAGCAGGCGTCTTTTAATTTCATGGCTGCTGTCACAGTCTGCGGTGATCTGGGATCCCAGGAACGTGAAGTCGGAGACCTAGATTCAAATCCCCACCCTGTCCGGAAGCTTGCTTACTGGGGTGACGCAGAGCCATTCCCAGTCTCTCAGATTAATCTATTTTACAGGGTTGTTGTGAGGACAAAGCGGGGAAGGGAGCATCCTAGACGTAGCCTTGGGCTCCTTGGAGGAAGGATGGGATAAAACCCCACTAGACAGATGGCTCTGCCTTTCTGTTTCCTCCTAAAAACTCCCCCAGTCTGGGAGATCTTGGGACGTACCATGGCTTGCCCACGAATAGTTGTGCTCACACTCTGGCCACAACCAAATCCAAAATCACATGCTGCTTCAACTAGGGAGAGAAGGCTGATCTATAGCCACGTTTCAACTGTCCTACAGCAGGCAGGCTCAACTGGCAGGCAGGCTCCCATTGGATGAAGTGCTTCTTTGAGGATCCCAGTCCTAGATCATTAAGAGCTTGATAACCAGGGCTATTTTGGGGCAGGAACGCACAGGAACGGAGTTCCGGCTGGCTCCAGAGTTGGCCACGCCCAGCAGGAACTCATTAACATAATAGGCCACACCCAATAGCAGAAACTCATTAGGATTGGCTACATTAGGGGTGTGTGGCCTAACATGCAAAGGAGTTTTAAAAGCCCTGGGTTTTGACAACAAACAAGGTAAATAGAATAAGAAGGGAAAGGTGGGTGTGGCTGGATGAGCACACTTCTGGTAACATGGGGGTGTGGCCTAATGAGCGGTGCTGTCGGGGTGTGGCCCAATATGCTAATGAGTTCTTGCTGTTGGGTGTGGCCTATTATGATAATGAGTTCCTGCTGGGCTTTTTCTACAAAAAATAACATCCTAGCCTTCTGCACTGCAGAGGAAGAAGAGAAGGAGGAGAGAAGGGACTGGATTTATACCCCGCCCTTCCCTACCCAAAGGAGTCTCAAACCAGGCAGCCAGTATAGGTCTTTTAAGACTGGCAAGGTGTCATGCTTTTAAATTATACCTTTTAGCAGCCTAGCCTGGCTGGTGTTTCCACAGTCTTCAAAGACCGCCCTCTGCGGAACACACTGTAGTTGTCAACCTGGATCGTGGCCTGGGGTTTTTCGCAGCCCTGCCTCCTGGAATTGTTTGGTTGAAGATGTTGGAGGCTGAATGGGAGGTTTTCTGCTTACCGAGCATGCATTCAACTAGTGAATTTATGGTCCAGCATTGAAGATTCTTTAAATCCCCTCTTTCTGAAAGCAGGGGTAAAGCAAACCTTGGCCTCCCTTGAGGCCAAAAGGAATGGAATCAAACTTACTAAAAAGGTCACCTCCAACAAAGGTATGCATGCATGAATGTATTTTAACCTGCCTTTCTCCCCAAAGAGACTCCAGGTGGGTTGCAAAGTTATCGAAAACATGGGGTGGTGGCTGAACACGTGCTCCTCATACAGAGGGTCCAAGGTTCAATCCCCGGACTATCCAGTTTGATGTGAAGGCCCTCTGCCCAAGACCCTGGAGAGCCGCTGCCAGTCAGAGTAGACAGTAGCGACCTTGCAGACTCAGTAGACAGCAGCTTCACTTGTAAGACATTGCATATCGATAACTCAGTACTGCAGTCAATGATGGTCTGATATATATGTCTGGACAACTTCTGACTTCCCAAGGCTCTCCCAGATGGTTCCACCTTACAGCAGGGCTGGGATGCCTTCTGCGTGGATGTTCTCTTAACCTCCTCCAAGGCCATTTCATTGTACAGGTGCTACACACCTACAAAAGGCTTGAAAGCACTTGGCTCCATACCTGCAGGACCACCTCTCCTGCCACGCTCTGCTTTCACAGAGCTGCTTGTTGGGGTTTTTAAAATTGGTTTTAGCAGAGATAAAATAGCTTAGCATCACCAGAGTAAAATAATTCAGACTCAGAGTCCATGTGTGATTAAAACAGAAAGTTTTTACTACATTCTAGCATAGGGAAGGGTAACTGGGATGAAAATAACAACAGAGCTAAATGGCTACATCCTTACACTACAAGACTAGAAGAGAGCTATGGCTTCTCTTTCTTTCTCCTTGAGAACTCCAGACAAAGACGGGAAGAGGAGCCATAAAATGCTAAAACACTTTGACACTATCACTCCAATCAAACTCCTAGATCAGGGAGGATTTTCCCCGAGCTTGTAGCCCTAAACTAACATTGGTTACATGAAACATGTGATTTCCTGTGAGCAACACAAACAAACATTTAACCCCATATATACTGAGTGTTTTCAGCTTGTAACACCCAACACTGCTCATCTGAGCAAAGCCTTCTGAATATACCCCCTGCAAGCCAGTAATTCGACAGCCGCTGGTAGAAGGCCCCCTCACTTCTGCCGTTTCACCCAAATGTGCAAAGATGAATTGTTCAAGAAGGGTTTCTGATAGAGGGAACTGGATAAACATATGGAGCAGAGGTCCATCAGTGGCTATTAGCCACAAGGTATAGGTAGGAACTCTCGGACTGGGGCAAGTGCTGCTCTGTATTCTTGGTGCTTGGGGGAGGGGGCAACAGTGGGAGGGCTTCTAGTGTCCTGGCCCCACTGGTGGACCTCCTGATGGTATTTTTGGCCACTGTGTGATACGGAGTGTTGGACTGGATGGGCCATTGGCCGGATCCGACATTGGCTTCTCTTATGTCCTTATAGGAGGAGGGAAGCTGTGGTGTAATATTTCAGCTTAGGGATGTATTTCCTATGTGGATAGGTTCAGGTGGGTTGCCGTGTTGGTCTGAAGCAACAGAGCAAAGTTTGAGTCCAGTGGCACCTTTAAGTCCAACAAAGTTTAATTCTGGGTATAACCTTTCATGTGCATGCACACGTCTTCAGATACATGTAAATTGTCTTGGCTCTGACCTAGATAGCCCAGGCAAGCCTGATCTCATCAGATCTCAGAAGCTAAACAGGGTCGACCCTGGCAAGTACTGGGATGGGAGACCTCCTTGGAAAACCAGCAGTAGGGAGGTGGGGGCAGGCTTTACTCAGCCACCTCTCTGAATATTCTACCGGCCTCCAGTAGGGGTCAGTCACCAGAGGTCGCCATGGCTTCCAGGGGCATGCAGACTCACACATGCACATATGAAAAATACAAAAAAAGTCCAGATTGTCTTGTTGTTTTAACATAGAACTCCTTTGCATGTTAGGCCACAAACCCCTACTGTAGCCAATCCTAATGGGTTTCTGCTATTGGGTGTGGCCTGTTATGCTAATGAGTTCCTGCTGGGTGTGGCCAACTCGGGAGCCAGCCGGAACTCCGTTCCTGTGCGTTCCTGCCCCAAAATAGCCCTGTGTGTTTGTATGTGTTGTTTGGGTCCCCCCCCCCCTCGTTCTGCAATCCCAGCTTGACTATATATATATTTTTGTCATACTAGGAACCTTTGCTGTTACATTCAAATGTTATCCTGTATCACTGACTGACTGACTAAAAAAGTTGATCAAACCCAGTCTGCCTTAGGCCCCAGTGAGAAAGATGGACTCTAAATAAAACAAGGGCAATGCAGGCACCATACTGGAAAAAGCTCCAGTGGCTGGATGATGCCACAAGTTGGGAGTCTGAAGCAAGCCTTGGCCCAAGGAGCCAGGTGGTGGCACAAGAGGGTCCTGGGAGAGGTGATCTTGCAGAAACGAGGGTCCCAGGCTCCGTGAAGTCCTGTTTCAGTAATAACCAACTTCCTGGATTGAACTGAGAAACAAACAGGAATACAGGACAGTATTCTTACGCTTGGTATCATACGTGTATCCTGGCCCATTCCTATTAGTAAATGAATCCCAGCGTATTTACACCAGGCAAAGGTGCTGGGTAGTCTTCAAGGGTAGCCCCACATAAAGCATGTTACAGTAGTCCAGCCTGGCAGTGGCTGTGACATGGCCAGCCTGAGTGCAAATAGGATGCTCATCTCCACACCCTAGTGGTCCAGCCCAGGAAATCTGTGCCTCTAAGGTGCCAACAGGTTTAAGGTTGGCGGGAGGGATACGTGCGGGTGTGTGTGTGTGTTTCACAGTCAGCAGTTACTTCTCTGCAAGTCGCCAGTGCTCCAGCCCTAGCCTTGCTTGTCGCCTCTGGCCCCGGGATCAAAAAGCGCGCTGTATATCAGCAGCGTGTATTTATGAAGGGGAGGGGACCTTGGGCGGCCGCGTCTCGGTTACAAAGGGCTTGGAGTTCCAGCGGCGAGGCCCAACGTGGCAGGCAGCAAGCCCCGGCTTGCAAGAGGCATGCCTCCCCGGGAGGGACGGCCGAGCCAGTGCGGTGTGTGCATGCATGCCTGTTTGTGTTTTGCAGCCGA
>NW_015176548.1:152222-153125 GCF_001447785.1 Gekko japonicus | reverse complement strand
CAGCCCAACCAGCCACTCAGAGACACAGTCGGGAGTTCTCCCCCCTGAACCCTCTGGCTGTCAATCAAGCTTAATGGAGTATAAAACCTCGCGCCGAGCCGCGAAAGGCGAGCAGAGGCGAAAGTGCCACGGCAGGGTCAGCCCGGAGTGGCCCCAGGGCGCGCACGCCGGGGGTGAGTGGGTGTGTGTCAGTCATCGCTGCCTCCTCGGCCAAGCAGGGGCAGAGGCGCTCTCGCCGCCGGGAGCCCAGGGAGGTCTGTCCGTTGCAAGAAGGGAGCCCGGTGCGCTGCTGTGTGCTCCTTGCCCGTGGTTGAAACGCACGCACCAAAGTCTCCCTCCCTCTCTCTCTCCGTCTGTCTCTCTTTGCATGCCAAGCAATTTCCTGAGTCCCAGAATAGCCCCGGCTCGTCGTCTGCAAAAAAAAAAGAACTACCGGCTCCCAGGCCAGGCGCCGCCGCCGCTCGAATGACTCGCCTCGCAGTCGGGGAAGGCGCAGGAGGAGAAAAAGCAGAAGCGAAAAGGCAGCGAGAGGCAGAGAGCGGCGACGTGGGAGGAAGCGGCGGCGGCGGCGCGTCGCGCGTCTCTGGAAACTTGGTGGCGGCTCCGCGCTTTTGATGGTCGACCCATAGAAAAGCGGCTTTTCTTTGCTTTTTTGACGGGACGCAATCACTTTGGAGGGTCCCAAGGAAGACAAAAGCTCTCTCCATCACACCGCCTCACCTTGATTGTTACCTGCAGGTGACTTATTCTGCCAGGAAGGAGACCTCCCCCCAGCGGTGCGCTTTTGGCTCCGGGCAGACTTTTACGCACCCTTTCCGGGTGGGCCGAAAGGGTCGGCCGTCCGTTTTTTTTGTTTAAGGCGCCCTCCTATTTGGGCAGGGGGTTGTTTGTTGTGGGGGGGGG
>NW_015176548.1:148890-152155 GCF_001447785.1 Gekko japonicus | reverse complement strand
TTTTTTTTGGCCTTGGAGAAAAGATGGTTTGGAAATGGCTGGCCGCCTGGCTCCTGCTCCCCGTCCAGCTGCTCGGCCTGGTGGCGAAGGCGCTCGTGGGCACGCTGCTGCCCTCCAAGCTGCGGGACTTGTCCGGAGACAGCGTGCTGATCACCGGCGGAGGCCGAGGCATCGGGCGTCACCTGGCCAGGGAGTTTGCCAAGCGGGGGGCCCGCAAGGTGAGCGCTTGTGTGGGGGGAGGGAGAGAGACGGTTGCCCCCCCCCCCGCCACCTCTCCGCTCCAACTTTACGCTTTTCTGCTGCGGTCGGGGGAAGTGAGGTTTGCATTCTCGGGGGGCTTTTGCAAGAGGGGTTGGGGGGAATGTCTGCGTGGGGAGGAAGTCGGGGGAGGGCGCTGGACCGGGGAGGGGGGCTGTTAGCAGAAGCCAGCTGCGGGTTTTGCAAAGGGAAGTTTCGCGCACCGTCAGGAGCGTTTGGCTATCTGGTTCCTCCGTCGGTGACAGTTTGCAGTGGGGCGGGCGGGCTCCCGGAGAGGAGTTCCACCTCCTGTGCGCCTTTGGCGGAATGAAACCAATTTGGCGTGCTTTAAGGCGAGAGGCTTGGGTTAACGATTGTGGAAAGGAAACACACACACACACCCCTCTGAAATTGATGTGCGCTTCGTCGAGCAGCTGCTGCAACCGACTTACGGCGACCCCAGCAAGGGGCTTTCAAGGCAGGCGAGAGAAGCAGAGGCGACTGGCCATTGCCTTCCTCTGCTGACGCTTCCTGGGTGATTCCCCATCCAAGGACTGGCCCTGCTTAGCTTCCACGATCGGGCTCTATACCAGGCCGCCTTCCCTCCCCGAGCCTGGAATCTGCTGCTCCCAAACCTGATCTGGGGAACCAGAGGCAAAAGGATCTGTACATACTTTCCGTCTGCCCAAAGGCACTCTGCTTTGGGGTTGTGGCTACCGGGTGCTGCGGCGTCCCCCAGACGAGCCTGCCGGAAGCGGCAGCAAAGGAAAAACGATAGGGTCTGAAATGCTTTCTCAACTCAAGAAAAGGCGATGTTCAGAGGCAGTGTGCCTCCATGTTCAGAAGTGTACCGGAGGGCTAGCGGCTAAGGAGAGGGCACAGAGCAGGGCTTGAAGCATTGTGGGGAATGGGAGGCTGCCCTAGGTGGCTCTTTGGCCTGATCCTGCTGTCCAGAGGCGCCTCTTCTAGCCTGCATCTTTATTCCAGTTGGCGGATCCTGTCAAAAGACGCCTCCAGACAGCATCCCAGACAGTTGGCAGCAGCATGTCTCTTTGGGACTGGAAAACGCCCCCTCCACCCCCCACCCCCCAGTGTTCGAACCTTGGATCGCCTGTGAGCATAAAGTGCATGCTACTGACCCATCAGGACTGCATTTAGCAGCATTTTGAAGGGGGAAAAAAAACTGAATGGGAGGCCCTGCAAACAGAAATGGGGATTTTGGTTGGGTCACACGCTGAAACAGGGAAACATGACCCTCGGCTTCTGATTGGCTGCGAAGGTTCCAAAGGGGCGGAGTCGCCGTCGGTGTGGGTGTGTAAGCCCAGAGCTGTGGGGAAATCGTGCCTTCAAACAGCAGCCGATCGGGTCTCTCCTGCGAGGCGGGCAAAACATCTTGTGTGAACTTGCCCGAGAGCAGATTGTGTGGGGGTGCATCAGCCACAATTGGCATGCTGTCAGCTGACAGTGCTACTCTTGTGATTTACCTGATGAGCGTATCAGGCAATGGGGGGGGTGTTTCGAGTTTCCACTGTGCCTTGCAGCAATGTACGTTCTTCGGAGAGGCTGGGCCTGGGTGCTGAGCCAGGGAACTTTGCACCCAACCCAGTGAGCTGAGCAGATGGATTCCCGGCCACCCACCCCGGCTCGGTTTGAAATACCTAACCTTATGTTGCTCGAGGACACATACAGGGGATGGGATACCACTCCCATGTTTTCTGATGGGGAAGACTTATGCAGAGGGAGGAGTGTGTGAGTTAAGAACATAAGAGAAGCCAATGTTCGATCAGGCCAGTGGCCCATCTAGTCCAACACTCTGTCACACAGTGGACAAAAAGATCAGGTGCCACCAGGAGCTCCAGTCATGGTGGGATAAGAGTTAACTGCTTCCACAGTGGTCTCAATCCAGATCAGGCCCTCCAATGGGTGCTTTGCAGAGACCAATGAAAAGGCTAGAGCATAAGCATGTGACTCTTACGTCATGTGTCATTTGTCCATATTGACACTGGCCTACCTTCTAGGATTGTTGTAAAAGGCATGGGAAATGCTGGCTGTTATCGCCTCATGGAAGTGGCACAAGCTTTTCCACCACTGCTTTAGTTATTTATATTATTTAGTAGAGCCTTCCTTCCTTCCTTCCTTCCTCTGGAGACCAGAAGGTGGCTTACATCATTCACCTGTCCTCCATTTTATCCTCACAACAACCCTTTGGGGTAGGTTACACTGAGAGCATGTGACTAGCCCAAGGTCAGCCAGCGAGCAGGAATTTGAACTCGAATCTCCCAGGTTCTTTTCTTTATTCGTTTCTTTATTGCAGTTTCTTTATTGCAATTCAGCCTAAGGAGACCTAGATGCAAGGTAAGCAGGCTTGCGGGGTTGCAGACTTCAGGAGTGGGTGAAATTCTGGAGGAGCCAGATACACACACACCCCTTCCAGACCTCTGCAGCAATTCAGGTCCCCGTCAAGCTGAAGGTTTTAGGTGCCCAGTGGCTCCCAGGGCCGAGTGTTTTGCCCTTTGCTTGTGGTTAGCGGCTGCTTATCTGTATTGATTAATGTAGCCTGGGAATGGGAGGAGCCGGGGCTTTGCAAAGAATCGGTCTGGCAGAAAGCAGTGGACGTGCAGCTTGCTCACGCAAGCAGAAGGCCGCCTTATCGCCTTCCAGGTTGAAAGTGCTCCCAGCAATAAAACAGTTGTTACCCGGAGGAGGAAGGGAGGCTTCTGAGATAGCCTTGATGGAAAGCCAAGCAGAAAAACAAAATAGTTGCCTGGCAGGAAAGGGGGGTGGGGAGGCCGGTTTGTGATAGAGCGCAGCTTTGGAGAGGAAGGGTAACATTCAGCCACATTTTCTGTATATGTTTCCTCCAGAAAGATATCTCCAAGATGAAACAAAAAAAATAGCTTAGAATTACTTGTGTGTTCAGAGCTAATCTAATAGCAACATGTGGCGTTCGTTGTATGTTCAGAGTGCTCGGGGTGGGGCCGTGGCTCAGCCACAGAGCATCTGCTTGGCATGCAGAAGGTCCCAGGTT
>NW_015176548.1:146445-146606 GCF_001447785.1 Gekko japonicus | reverse complement strand
CATAAAACCATAAGAGAACTACTTAAAATAAGTATTCCTTTAAAACCCGAAATATTCCTTTTAAACATGATCCCGGATAATGTTAAAAACCACAAAACAATAATAATTTATATTCTGACAGCAGCAAGAATAATGATAGCAAGGCGGTGGAAATCGAAAGT
>NW_015176548.1:146184-146376 GCF_001447785.1 Gekko japonicus | reverse complement strand
CAAACTGAGTTTAGAACTGAATAACAAACCAGAAAATGTATTTTGGAAAAGATGGAAAACTATATATGACTGGCTAAAATATAAAAGAAGATTATAAAATGTTAGCTAAATGCTAGTATAAATTTATTTGGAAATGAAAGAATTTTGAAGATGTATAAATGATAATCCTAACTATCTGTGTATAGATTTTGT
>NW_015176548.1:144061-146098 GCF_001447785.1 Gekko japonicus | reverse complement strand
GAGTGGGAGATGCGTCCCTTTCGAATGCTCCTCGGGTGTTCAGATAGGATGTTGGGTGTTACAAGTCAAAACACTTCAGTATTTACAGGGTTAATGATGTTTGTTAAGTCACATGTTTGTTTGTAACCAATCTGTTTAGACAATAGAATGCCTGGGAACTTTGGAGCTAATTTACTAGTCTGATTGGAAACCAAGGTGTCAAGTATTTAACATATTGGCTCCTCCTCCCGTTCTTTGTTCTGACTAGAGAAGGAGACGCTATTCGGCTCTTCCCGTTTTACCTTTTAGCTGCAAGGATGTAGGCATATTAGCTCTTTGTTATTTTATATCCTGTGTACCTTTTCCCATGTTAGGTAAAGGTAAAGGTTCCCTTGCTTGAAAGCCAGTCGAATCCAACTCTAGGGTTGCAGTGCTCATCTCCGTTTCAAAGCCGAAGAGCCAGCGCTGTCCGAAGACGTTTCCGTGGTCATGTGGCCGGCATGACTAAACACCAAGGCGCACGGAACGCTGTTACCTTCCCACCGAAGCGGTACCTATTTATCTACTTGCAATTTCTTGCTTTCGAACTGCTAGGTTGGCAGGAGCTGGAACGAGAGACGGGAGCTCACTCTGTCATGCGGCACACTCGGGTCTCGAACTGCTGAACTACCGACCTTCCACAGCCTGCAGCTCAGCGTCTTAACCACTTGAGCCACCGCAGCTCCTTTTCCCATGTTAGGTTTATAGTAAACTTTTATATTTTAAAACACACCATGGACTCAGTCTCTTAATACACTGTTGACTTACTTAAAAGGAATCCCAACAGGATCATACCACTCCGGACTACGAGTGGGAGATGCGCCCCTTTCGAATGCTCCTCGGGTGTTCAGATAGGATGCCAGTCTCCACGTGGGGCCTGGGCATCTCCTGAAATGACAGCTCCAGACTTGAATCTAACAGCTCTGATGCAGACCAACATGGCCAGACTACAGATGTGCGTTCCCCTGGAGAAGACGGATGCTTTGGAGGGTGGATTCTGTGGCATTGTATCTCCTCCCCAGATGCCACCCTCAAACCTCCAGGAGTTTCCCAACCTGGACCTGGCAACCAGTATTCCCTCTAAGCTGAGTTAGTGTGAGCTAGCTCAAAGGTTTTTAGCCTCCAGCTCACACATTTTTGTCTTGGCTCAGGAAGGAGGGCTCCAGAGCAAACTAACTGATGCAGTAGCCAAGTTGCTTGCTCACAACTTTAATGCCAGCAGCTCACAAAGTAGAATTTTTGCTCACAAGACTCCACAGCTTAGAGGGAACATTGCTGGCAACCCTATGGGCCCCCCACCCCCCACTGGTGGCCAGGGAAGACCTGGAAACCCTATTATTTAAAAAAAAAACCAGAAGAAAAAAAGATGAAGCATGTCGCTCACAAGGGAGCCCGGTTCGAATAGTTTCTGCCAACAAAGATCTTTTTACACCCACACTCCCCTTTGCGGTCTGGAGTCGCACAGGACATTCCATCTGCTTCTCCACCTTACTGGACTGCATGGGTCAGCCCACCCTATTTTATTGCAACGTGGGGAAGCTACGTACGTCCTTCTCGGCTGTATGCCCCCAACCCATCAGCACTGCAGAATTCGGCTTCTCCGACCTGTGCCTGAAAGCTTGTGTGATCGAAATGTTTTGGTGGCCAGCGAAAGTTTGCATTCCTGGAAGAAACCTTGCCTCGAAGGCTTCTTGACGGGCTCCTCCTGTGCTTGTATATATACACAAGTGCGCGCGCGTGCGTGTGTGTATGCTCGCGCGCGTGCGTGTCTGTGTACGCATATGGAAAGAGCATTGGCACCTCTCGCCTCCTTTGTAGCTCAGGGTTCATCAGCCGGTCAGCCAGTCGCCTCCCCCATGACATCATGACCATTGTTTGCCCTTTACACGGAGGAAAGACTGAAGGAGGCATTTGGTCTTCCATCTGCAACGGTGTGTCCCCCCCCTCTTTTTCCTCCTATTAACCCTAAACCCCCCCCCCCCCCCCTCCCCACGGCCTGGCGTGGGATGCTGTGCGACG
>NW_015176548.1:128706-144035 GCF_001447785.1 Gekko japonicus | reverse complement strand
TTTTTTCCCCCTTTTAACCCCAAACCCCCCCCCCCCCGTTCCACAGGGCCTGGTCGGAAGTCTGGGTCAAAGCAAATTGCTCTGTCCTCAGCCTTTGGGGGGGGGGTCCTGCTTTCCCATCTTAAGAGCTGCTTAACAGGATAACCTCCATTGCTGTGCAAGTTCGGCGGCTGGTGATGCCCAGCCTCCCCACCTGTCGGTGTGCGGACTACCAACAGTTGGGTAGGGGAACAGCTGGGCTTCAGGTAGGGTTGCCAGCCTCCAGGTGGGTCCTGGAGAGCTCCCGCTTTTACAACTGATCTCCAGCTGACAGAGATCAGCTCCCCTGGAGAAACAGGCGGCTGCTTAGAAAGGTGCACTCCATGCCGTTGTACCCTGCTGAGGCCCCTCCCCTCCCCAAACCTCGCCCTCTCCCGGATCCACCCCCAAAATCTCCAGGTATTTCCCAACCCAGACTTGGCAACCCTAGTTTCAGCTGCCCTTCCCCTGGGAGAAACGTTTTACAGATAAAAACAGGAACAATTTCATATTTCTCATATCTGATCTTGCGAGCCGAAGATCTCAATCGGTGGAGTGTTTCCCTTCCCTGCATGCACGCTTTAAAAAAGATAAATAAGTTCTGCATATCTCCATGTATTTCTTTCACCTTTGCCTGGCGGTCACATGGAAAGACCCATATTTATTTTATTGATTCGTATAGTATGTTTTTAACCCGCCTGTCTTCCAGGGAGCTTAAGGCAGTGAACGTTGTTCATTCATCTTCCATTTTATGCTCACAACAACCCTGTGAGGTAGGTTAGGCTGACAGAGAGTGACTGGCAGAAAGTCAACACATAGGCGTAATCTTCGTGGGGGCGGCGGGGCTTCAGCCCCTGCCGAAATTTTCAGGAAAGTGCTCAGCCTCCCCCGAGAGCCACCCTTGCTCCTAGCACAGCAATGCCTCTGGCCCAGCCCCAGCCCTCCCCGGGAAATTGGAAAGTCTACACCCTTGAGTCAACATGTGAGCTTCTGTGGCGGAGTGGGGATTTGAACCCGGGTCTCCTAGCTCCTAGTCCAACCCTCTAACCACCACACCACACCAAAATGATACCAGATGTCAGTCATCTACAGATGTTCATTATCACGGATGATCAAGTGTCAGCCGCCCACTTTCACATTTTGCAGCCATAAAGGACTAGAAAGTTTAAAAAAGCAAAAAACTTAGTAAATAACATGTTCTTATTCTCTACCAGTGTGGTGTAGTGTGGTGGTAAGAGTGCTGGACTATGATCTGGAAGAGCCAGGTTCGAATCCCCACTCTGCCGTGGAACCGTGCTGGGCACCTTTTGGCCACTCACATACTCTCAGCCTAGCCTAGCCTACCTCCTGGGGTTGTTGTGAGGCTAAAAGAAAGGAGAGGGGAACTCTGTTGACCCCCTTTGTGTTCTGATTGTGGGGAAAGGTGAGGTATCAATGAACAAAGTAAGTAAATAAATTTGTGGCTGTGTTGTAGAGGCTGGTTTGCACAGCATCCTGGTCTTTTAGATATATAGGGTTGCTAGGGTTGGGAAATTCCTAGAGAGTTTGAGGGTGGAGTGTTTGGAGAGTGGGGTTTGGGAAGGGGAGGCTCCTAAGTTGGGTATAATGCCGTAGGGTCACATGAAGCTGCCTTATACCAAATCAGACCTCTGGTCCGTCAAAGTAAGTATTGTCTACTCAGACTGGCAGCAGCTCTCCAAGGTCTCGGTTTGGTGTAGTGGTTAGAAGCGTGGACTCTAATGTGGGAGAACCGAGTTTGATTCCCCACTCCTCCACATGCAGCTGCTGGTGTGATCTTGGGTCAGTCACAAGTTCTTTCAAAGCTGTTCTCTCAAGGGCGGTTCTCGAGAGAGCTCTCTCAGCCCCACCTGAAGTCTCTCCCCCACACACATACCCCTAATAAGGGATAGTTTGCAATGCTGGAATGCAAGGTTAGAGAAAGGACTGCAGTGTAGTCCCTTGTGTGGTATGAGAACATAGCACAGAGCCAGTTCGGTGTAGTGGTTAAGTGTGCAGACTCTAATCTGGGAGAACCGGATTTGATTCCCCACTCCTCCACATGCAACTGCTGGCGTGACCTTGGGCAAGCCATAGTTCTGTCAGAGGTGTTCTTGAAAAAGAGCAGTTTTTGTCAGAGCTCTCTCAGCCCCGCCTACCTCACAGGGTGCCTGTTGTGGGGAAGGGAAGGGAAAGGAGTTTGTAAGCCGCTCTGAGACTCCCTTGGGAAGTGAAAGGCGGGGTATAAATCCAATCTCTTCTTCTTCTTCCCTGATCCTTTTGGCTGGTGGTGCCAGGGATTGAACCTGGGACCTTCTGCATGCAAAGCAGATGCTCAACTGCCTGAGCCATGGCCCCTCCCCCACCTCCCAAAGCAGCCATTTTCTCCAGGGGAACGGATCTCTGTAGCCTGAAGATGGGTTGTAATTCCAGGAGATCTCCAGCCACCACCTGGAGGCTGGCAACCCTGTGTGTACACACAGGGACACAAGAGGCTGTCTTGTCCATTGAGCCCAGTGCTGTATGTGCAGGGGGGGTATTGGAGATTCGGGTTTGTTTTATACTTATATTAATTAGCAGAATCAGCGGAGTATAAATGAGTCAGAGTCCATGGTAGTTTAAAATATAAAAAGTTTACTACAACCTAACATGGGTAAGGGTATACGGGATGAAAAATAACAAAGAGCTTTATTTCTACATCCTCACATCTAGATAGCTGACTTAGGTCTAATGGAGTCAGAACGAGACTGGAGCTTCTTCTTGCTCTCGGACAAAGGGTCATAAAATGCTAAATAGTAGCCACTCTATCTTCCAATCAAAACAACAAACTAGGTCTGAATCTGGCGGGCTTTGTAGCTCTCTAAACAGATAGGATACAAACAAACATGTGATTCAGTACACAGTATTAACCCAGTAAATACTAGATAGAAGTGTTCTAACTTGTAACATCCAACAGGGGGGGAACCCTGCTTTTTCATGTCATCCTTGACCTTTCTCTCTCCCCCACGCACATTTCTTCTGAGATTAAGACTGCAATCTAAAACACACTGAGTAGGGTGTAAATCCCATTGAATTTCTGTGGGATTCAGTTATGTGCAAACATGCTTCGGCAGGCCCTGGGTGGGTGAACCTAATCTGCCCCTTCTGGAAACACAACTCTTATGTCTTTCTAGTTTAAGTGGCTGATATCTCCGCTGTTTGCTCTGCATTATCGGGAAACCCCAAGATTTGCTTTCAGCCTCTTTTTTCTTGACTGCCATTTCTTACAGGTGCCATGAAAGGGCGGCTTAATGATCTACTGCCACCATGGAAAGATACCCTTTTTTTTTCTCCCTGACCTTACAGGTGGTCTGCCATGTTGTCAGCCGGTGGTGGGTCTTCCCTATGTTGGTCAGACAAATATCCCTTTTTGAAAAGGTCATTACTGGATGTACAACATTTGGGGAAGGGATAGGACTTTCTCTTTTTGTTAGCATCAAGCCAGGGCCTCAAAAAGAACGAAAACCTCGATCCTGCCATTGAACCGCCTTCTGTTGAATCAGACGCAATGGTCAGCAAAGGAGTACCTGCTACAAAACGAGCCCTGTTTGAACAGGTCATTACTGGATGTACAACATTTGGAGAAGGGATAGGACTTTCTCTTTTTTTAGCATCAAGCCACGGCCTCAAAAAGAACGAAAATCTAGATCCTGCCACTGAACCACCTTCTGTTGAATCAGACGCAATGGTCAGTCAAGGTTAGTATTCCCTACTCGGACTGGCGGCAGCTCTCTAGGGTCTCGAGCAGAGGTTCTTCCCAGGACTTTTTTTGTAGAAAAAGCCCAGCAGGAACTCATTAGCATATTAGGCCACACCCCTGATAGCACAGCTCATTAGCACATTAGGCCACACCCCTGTGTTAGCAGAAGTGTGGTCATCCAGCCACACCCACCTTTTGCTTCTTATTCTGTTTACCTTGTTTGTTGTCAAAACCCAGGGCTTTTTATGTAGCAGGAACTCCTTTGCATGTTAGGCCACACACCCCTAATGTAGCCAATCCTAATGAGTCTCTGCAGTTGGGTGTGGCCTGTTATGCTAATGAGCTCCTGCTGGGCGTGGCCAACTCAGGAGCCAGCCGGAACGCCGTTCCTGTGCGTTCCTGCCCAAAAATAGCCCTGGTTCTTCCCATGAACTCTTTCCTGATCCTTTTAGCTGGAGGTGTCAGGGATTGAACCCGGGACCTTCTGCGTGCCAAGCAGATGCTCTGCTGCTGAGCACACAAAGCTTCCAGACTGGTTGGTCTATAAAGATCCATATTGTCTGCTCTGACTGGCAGCAGCTCTCCAGGGTCTCCAATTCAGGCCCTTCTCTTCCCTTGCTACCCGATCGTTTTAACTGGGGATGCCGGGGATTGAACCTGGGGCCTTCGGCACGCAAAGTGGGATGCTCTACCACTGAGCCACGGGGGCCCCATCCCAGCCATAAGCAGCCTCGAGCTAATTAAGAAGCGGACGCTGGCTCCTTGTACCACCCCCTTCCTGAGTGAGCTTCTTTTGGCCGCAGTCCGCAGCCGCTGGCTGCCCCTCTTGCCGGCGACCGCCTAAGAGCATTCCACCTGCCTCGCCGGCTGCCAACTGCTGGGGTCACCCAGAGGTAACCACAGGGCAGAAGCCTCCGTGCGCCAGCGTTCCACAGCAGGGATTAACCGCCTCGCTGGTCTGCTGCCCTCGACAATTTTCTGGTCAGTAACTTTTTGAAAAGGAGAGTGTGTCTAGTGTGGGAGGAAGAGAGGGGGGGGGCGGGCAGGGAAGGGGCGATGTGGAAGAGGAAAAGAAGGAGGCTGGCTGACGTCCAGGGTGGGAAGCTATCTTCTCCGTAAAGTCCGGTCCCAGACATAGATTTAGGTTTCCCCCCCATGACTGTGCACGCTTTTACTTTCCAGAACCCTTCTAAAGGGCTCAGCGTGCAGCAAGTTAGATGGGTCGCAGACACAGGGATGGTGCGGGGTTGTTTTCTGTGGCCCCAGAAGGTCGGACCAGAACCAACGAGTTGAAATTAAGTCAAAGGCGTTTTCGGTTAAACATTAGGAGGAACTTCCTGAGAGTTCGAGCAGTTCCTCAGTGGAACAGGCTTCCTCGGGAGGTGGTGGGCTCTCCTTCTTGGGAGGTTTTTAATGAGAGGTTAGATGGCCATCAGACAGCAATGCTGATTCTGTGAACTTAGGCAGATCAGGAGAAGGGAGGGCAGGCAGGGTTGTGTCAGGGCTTAGTTCTTGGGGCCCTTTCTTACACGCCCAGGGAAATGCTGATCGCCACTGTGGGGTCAGGGAGCAATTTTCCTCCAGGCCAGTTTGGCCAGGGATCCTGGAGGTTTGGTGCAGTGGTTTAGAGCGGATTCTAATCTGGGAGAACCAGGTTTGATTCCTCACTCCTCCACATGCAGCTGCTGGTGTGACCTTGGGTCAGCCACAAGTTCTCTCTGAGCTGTTCTCTCAAGAGCAGTGCTCTCAGAGCTCTCTCAGCCCCACCTACCTCACAAGGGTGTCTCTTGTGGGGAGGGGAAGGGAAAGGAGTTTGTAAGCCTCTCTGAGACTCTGAGTGAAGGGTGGGGTATAAATCCAATCTCTTCCTCCTTCTCCTCCTCTTCTATTTGCCCTCTTCTGAGCATAGAGCAGGGGTCACTGGGGGGCGTGGGGGGAGGTATTTGTGAATTTCCTGCATTGTACAGGGGGTCGGACTAGATGACCCTAGAGAACCCTTCCAACTCTATGATCCAACAGCAGTGTTTCCCAACCTGTGGATCGGGACCCAGAAGTGGGTCGCGAAGCCTCTGAAAGTGGGTTGTGGGCCCTCCCTCCCTAGTGGCTGCCCCTTTCCTTTCTGCTGCTCTCTCTTGTAGGTAAGATCTGGCCCTGGAAACAGAATCTGAGGGGCATTAGAGGGACGAATGGAGAAGGAGAGAGGGTGGTCGGAGCCGAGGCTGGAATGTGGTGTCCGTACAGCAAGGCAGTGCATGTTGGACTGCACTTGCTCGTGTGGTTGGTTTCTCAAAATGGGATGCTGAATTAGAAAATGGAATGCCAAACTCGATGAGTGCCAAGGTCACTGTTTGCCTATGGCACCCCAAGAAAAACTTGGTCTAGGCCTGAATGGGTCACCGTACCAAGTAAATTTGGGCTTGTGGGTCACACCGTACCAAAAAGGTTGGGAACAGCTGCTCTATGACATAGTGAACCCCCCTCCCTTTCTCCACTGCTGTCCACAGGCCAGAAACCCTTGTGCTGAAAATAGGCTTCCCCCCACTCCTGTTATTTATTTGATATGTTATATCCCATATTCCTCAGCCAATCTGGCTCCGAAGTTGGCTAAGAAGACACAAAATACATAGTTAAGGCAAACAAGGGAAAATGCAAGCATTAAGAGTGGCTGGCGAAAGCCTTTTTAAGAGCTCACACTCCCCATCGCAGTGTCCCAAGGGCAGCAGAAAGAATCGAAATGGATTCTGTAACATCCAAAAAGCCAAAGAAGTTAGAAAAAGTGCAAGAGCGAATAACAGTCTGGCACCGAAACGATTACAGGAAATGAAAAGGAAAGGGAAGTGCCCATATGTAAGGACTAGTGGTTTCCCCTTTTAAAAAACATGCTTTAAACACACATGAAGCTGCCTCGTACTGAAGCAGGCCTTTGGTCCATCAAAGTCAGTATTGTCTACACAGACGAGCTGCGTCTCTCCAGGGTCTCAGGCAAAGGTCTTTCACATCACTTGTTGCTTGGTCCTTTTTCACTGGAGATGGGAGGGATTGAACCTGGGACCTTCTGCATATCAAGCAGAGGCTTTCCCATCGAGCTGCAGCCCCTCCCTAAAACACTGCTTATTTAGCCAAATGCCTGGGGAGAAAATGGTATGCCTTGATCATAAAAGGCTCATTCCAGGTGAGAGCTAGAGGAGATGGCATTCCAAAGCCAGGGCACCACAACAGAGAAGGCCCTGTTCTTTGTTCCTAAACTTCGGAATATGTGGCAGCATTGGGTACTCAATTGATGGGTACGTTTGTATGAAATCTTAGCAATCACTATGGTAGTTTTAGGCCTGATTTTCTTAGTTACTCTGAAGGAGGGTAACAGTGCAATCCTAAACACAGGCCCCGGTCACACGGACCGGATATCGCGGGGGGGTGGCTGTTTGCCCCGGAGCGAACTACCGCGTGGCAGCTGGATCAAACATCCTGCCCGATGTCCCGCCGACATCCCGTGGTTGGGGGGAGGTGCCGATCATACCTCACTCCTGCGGTGCGGCAAAGAAGTGGCGCCGCAGGGGTTGTGTTGTGTTTTTTAACCCAAGTGTTCACATGCGCCGTTGGGTGCTTCTGCGCACCCATGGAGACTTGACCCAAAAAAACACTTTTCATGACGGGACATGGGCGGACGCCGGATGACACGAGCTAACACCAGAAACGTGATCTGACGCCTGCCCTTGCCCCGCAGTTTCCGGAAACTAGTACCTCGGAGGTACTAGTTTTTACAGCGCATCTTCGGAGTGAAGCCTCGGGTGAGCCACGGGAGCTCTACGCTTCCCAGATGTGGCGGTGAGATCGCGCCCAGAAAATCCACCTATCTTCCGTCTCTCTAGCGTGCCTAATGCTCCGTGTGACCGGGGCAACAGTTAGGTAAAGGTAAAGGTTTCCCTTGCTTGAAAGCCAGTCGAATCCGACTCTAGGGATGCAGTGCTCATCTCCGTTTCCAAGCTGAAGAGCCAGCGCTGTCCAAAGACATTTCCGTGGTCATGTGGCCAGCATGACTAGATGCCGAGGCTCACAGAACGCTGTTACCTTCCCACCGAAGCGGTACCTGTTTATCTACTTGCAATTTCTTACTTTCAAACTGCTAGGTTAGCAGGAGCTGGGACCAGAGACGAGAGTTCACTCCATCATGCGGCACTCGGGTCTCGAACTGCTGAACTATCGACTTTCCGGTCTGCAGTTCAGCGTCTTAACCACTTATCCATGGAAGCCAGTGGGCTTAGGAGGGTGTAAATTCTGCTTAGGACTGCACCGTAACAGGGCAATTCTACAAACACTTTCCTGGATGCAAGCCCCGCTGAATAGACATGACTCGGATTCTGAGTCGACCTGCTTAGCATTGCTCTTGCAGCCGTCACCAGGGGAACTTGTCATCTTGGTAGTATGAAAGCTGCGCCTACGTGAAAAGAAAACGAGAGCAGGGAATGGCCTCTCTCCCAAGGCTTCTGGCCGGTGTAGTTTGCAATACTATTGGTTCGAACTGTTCCTTTGTTGTTAGCTGCCTGAGCAAATATTATCCAGAGGAGTGGAGGGAGGGAGGGTTAACTTGAATACAGGTGAAGAGTGGCCTTGCATGTGTGAATAGGCCTTGAGTGGAAGTTCACCCTAGTGGCTACCAGTGTTCCCTCTAAGCTGAGTGAGCGTGAGCTAGCTCACAGGTTTTTTTAGCCTCCGGCTCACACCTTTTTGTCTTAGCTCAGGGAGGATGGCTCCAGACTGCAATGTTCCGTCTAAGCTATGGAGTCTTGTGAGCAAAAATTCTACCTTGTGAGCTACTGGCATTAAAGTGGTGAGCGATTTGGCTGCTGCATAACTTAGTTTGCTCTGGAGCCCTCCTTCCCGAGCGAAGACAAAAAATGTGTGAGACGGAGGCTAAAAAACTGTGAGCTAGCTCACACTAACTCAGCCTAGAGGGAACACTGCTCCAGAGCAAACTAATTCACACAGTAGCCAAATCACTCGCTCACAACTTTAATGCCAGTAGCTCACAAAGTAGAATTTTTACTCACAAGACTCCACAGCTTAGAGGGAACACTGTTGGCTACCTCCAACGTGAAACATCTCTGCCAGATTTGATCTGCCCACTCAGAAGCATCAGAATGATCCCAGTTGCTCTCCATCTCCTCCTTTCTTTGCTTGCATTTTTGGGCTGCCTCATGGACAATCTCCCGCCAGGCTCTCCTGTCTTCCGCCGTCCTCCGAAGTTGGCTCAATTTCATGTTCGTTGCATCGCTGACACTGTCTAACCATCTCATCCTTTGCCGTCCCCGTCTTCTTTGGCCTTCAATCTTTCCCAGCATCAGGGTCTTCTCTAGTGAGTGCTCCCTTCTCATTTGGTGGCCAAAGTATTTGAGCTTCATTTTCATTATCTGGCCTTCCAGGGAACAGTCAGGGTTGATTTCTTTTAGGATTGACTGATTTGATCTTTTTGCAGTCCAAGGGACTCTCAAGAGTCTTCTCCAGCACCATAGTTCAAAAGAATCTATTCTTCGGCGCTCGGCCTTCCTTATAGTCCAGCTCTCGCAGCCATACATGACTACTGGGAATACCATTGCTTTGACCATGCGGACTTTTGTTGGCAGGGTGATGTCTCTACTTTTTATCATGCTGTTGAGGTTCGCCATCGCTTTCCTCCCAAGGAGCAGGCGTCTTTTAATTTCATGGCTGCTGTCACAGTCTGCGGTGATCTGGGATCCCAGGAACGTGAAGTCTTTCACTACTTCCACGACTTCCCCTTCTATTTGCCAAGGAGTGATGGGGCCGGATGCCATGATCTTTGTTTTTTTTATGTTGAGCTGCAAGCCCACTACTCCTTAAACATCTTAAATAAATTAGAATACAGCCAAACTCTCTTCCTGTACAGCCAAGGCCTTCTCTGGAGTGGTCAATGGCTAATATATTCGTACTTATTGAAGATGGTCCACACAGCACTCCTTAAATACAATTCAATATTCTAGAGTACAGCCAAGCCCTCTTCCTGTACAGCCAAGGTCCTGTGTGGACCATATTGAAGAAGTATGAATATATTAGTCACTGACCACTTCAGAGAACACCTGTATTCTAATTTTGTATTTGTGATTTCGTATCAAACTTGCTTTCACTGTGTTACCATTATATATTTATACAGCTACTTCCCATGGTGGCTGCCAAGCTTCTCAGAAAGTGGGTGGGGCCATTGTAAGGCAGGGCTTGTGATTGGCTGCCCTTATTCAAATGACGGGTTTTCCACTGGAGGGTCAGGAGGATTGGTAAGCACCTTTGCTTTGCTTAGTTAGCCTGTGGTTCTGTTTGCCCTTCAGGATTTCCTTCTTCCCAGGAGGTGTGAGTAGGGAGATATTCCACTTGGCTCCGCCTCCCATGGAAGCCATTTTGGGCTTGGCATCGCCTTCAGTGGCAGCCATTTTGGGGTTGGGGTGGCACTTATCACCCCCTCTCAAAATTCCAAAGGTGCTCAGGAGCACCAAAAGGTTGGGGACCCCTCCTCTAGGATGCGAGTGTTCACTTATATGTTTATGTATTTCCCAGTGTTGGTTTTAGGACTCACAGAATCCCATAGGTTTGTGCAGAGGCCCAAGCCTGCCTTCTATCTCCCCCACTCCAAACAAGGGCTGCTGCCCCTGCTCTGTATACATGTTCAGTTTTGTGGAACAGTGTATGACCGCAGTATTCCTTCTGTCAAGCACATATGAAATGGCACACTAAACAGCAATTGAAGATACATCCTCAAGGGGGGGGGGAGCAAAAAGGAATTCTAAAGAGAGGAGCAGAAAAAGAGAGCCATTTAAGTGTAGTGCTTAGTGGGTTAGACTAGGATCTGGGAAACCCTGTTTTGAAAAAAAAAACACCTCTGTCATGGAAGCTTGCTGGGCGACCTTGGGCCAGTCACATGCTCTCAGCCTAAGCTACCTCACAGGGTTGTTGTGAGGATGAAATGGAGGAGAGGAGACCGATGTAAGCTGCTTTGGGTCTTCATTGAGGGAAAAGGCTGGGTATAACTGAAGTAAATAAATAAACAAATAATGCTTAACTGCAAGTAATCAGAGAGATGACAAGCCAGAGCTGGGGAATTCACTCATCCTAAGCCCTAGTGAAAAATCAGTTCTATTAGTCTGGTGTAAGAGATCAGATAAATGCTAATGTACGCCATGGAAATAGAAGGAAATATATATGGGGGTTTCATTAAGCAGGATTCAGGCTGCAAATTGGAACGAAAAGTGACCTTTCATTGAGGAAAAGAATAACAGCAGGGAGAAAATATAAGAACATATAATTTTGTTCATTTCCTTCCAATTGCTTGTTTCCGTTTGCCTTTTAGTGGAACCGGGGGGGTAAAAGTGCCCCCAGCATCTCCAGAGAGAGTATGCACTGCAATTTACCAAACATTATAATGAAGAGGGAGTGAAGCACCACAGGACAATTGATTTGTTGAGGCTGAGGGATAAGCTGATTGTAGAAGATTGCAAACCAAGTTTTTCCACTACTGTTCTGGGTCAGTTTGACCCCACTTTTTGGTTAGACAGGGACATGATTGCTTGCATTATGGGAATTCAGTGGAACTTCTTTATATCATAACAAAAGAGCCAGTTTGATGTAGTGGTTAGGAGTGCGAATTCTAATCTGGGAGAACTGGGTTTGATTCCCCATGCCTCCACATGCAGCTGCTGGTGTGACCTTGGGTCAGTTACAAGTTCTTTCAGAGCTATGTTGGCGAAGGCTTCCATGGCCAGACTTCATTAGTTGTTGTAGATTATCTGGGCTGTATGGCCATGGTCTTGGCATTGTAATACCTGACATTTTTCCAGCAGCTGTGACTGGCATCCTCAGAGGTATAACACAAAAAGATGGAGTACTCACATTGACACAGAGAGTACTCCATTTTTCTGTTTTATACCTCTGAGGATGCCAGTCACAGCTGCTGGCAAAACATCAGGTACCACAATGCCAAGACCACATAAAGAGCTGTGGGAAGGGGTGTTTGCACACAAGGATTTTTAAAATGTCTTTGTTGATGCTAAGAAGCTATGGGTCAGGTTAGTACCTGGATGGGAGATGTTCTGGGACCTCTCTTGTATACTACCTTGGGTTCCCAGAAAAATAGACCACATAAACAACCCACACAACTTCTGCCAGCCTCCCTAACTATAAAGAATTGTCTTGTTGTAGGTTATCCTGTGGGGTCGAACTGAGAAGTGCCTGAAGGAGACTACAGAGGAGATCCGGGTGATGGGCACGGAGTGCTATTACTTCATCTGTGATGTGGGGAATCGGGAGGAAGTCTACCAGCAGGCCAAAGCCGTCCGTGAAAAGGTGGGTGGAAATCCAAGACCTTTCCTCTTTCAGCATGGACTACTTAGAAGAGGATCTGCCAACCCTTTGATGAGGTTGAGTCCGAAAGGCAGGGGTTAGAGGGAACCTGGTTGCATATTTTTATCATATATTGGAAAAGGGGGTCAGAGCCAGTTCCCTTTTGGATTGGGTCAGTGGGTCACCATGGTCAATCAGTTTAAACCAGTGCGCATCTGAAGACTAGAACTGCTTTCTGTCAACACAGGAGTAGTCTCAGGGTGTCATTGGGCAGCCTCAGAGGGCCTACCAATGTGCAATAGCAGCAATTGTCATGGCCCCTCTTTCTATGTATCTACATGGTGGCAGCGGTGGGATTAGGTTTCCTTGGAAAGGCTGTGCCTTCTGGAATGATTGGGCTGGTTTGCTTGTATTGTGGGGATTCAGTGGATGTATACCTTCACAAACCATGGTTTCTCCTCTTCTATTGTTCCTGCTATACTAGATGTATGGCAATGTTCCGTCTTTGCTTACCTACTTGAGGAGATAGCGATGGCTACTAAGAGCAGCAGCTGCTGACCATAAACTGTGATTTTTCTAGCAGGAACAGATGCTTGTCTGCCCAGGCAGGTGAGCACAGACAACTAGGAGCAGGAGTTCACTTGTCTGCCTTCTCTGTCTGTGTCATGGCCCTGCCTGGGAGGGGCAGGAGCTAGACAACATCTAGCTGAGCTCCATCCCCACCCTGCAGCTTAGAGCCCGCTCCAAGGACCCATAATTAGCTCCTCAGATATAGGTTAAGGGTCAGAGAATTGCATCCAGAATGACACATGGCCCCGGCTAAGTGAAGCACAGCTAAAGAGATGCAAGGTGCAGTCTGTCAGGAATCCTGTGCTATCCTGTCAGGAATCCTATCCAATCCATCAAGAGTCCTGTCCGCTGGCGTCTTTACTCTAGTTGCTAAAATATGCCAGTTTTTAAAGTACTCAGCTTGGTTCCCGTTCCTAGAACTCCACACATGTACAGTGTGCGTATGGATTGCCCTGGATGCCTGCACCACTCCATTCATTGCCATGGGAAAAAAGAACACCAGTATTGCTATGATTCCACAGCCTCCTTTGAAACAGATGGGACACCTTGTCTGACACACTGGAACAGCTGCGTCCATAGGAAGATTGTGGGAGTAGGGGAGAACTTGGAGCACAGCTTGGTGAAAGGGGGCAACAAAATGAGGGGCAGTGTCGTGTAATGTTTAGCGTGCTGGATTAAGACTTGGGGGTGCAAGAGCAAATTGCCACTCTATTATGGAAGCTGGGTGGATGTCTGTGGGCCAATCTCACACTCTCAGCCTAACCTGTTTTGCAGGAAGATGGTTGCAAAGATAAAATGGAGGAAAGGAGAACCATGGGTGCTTGAGGCTCACCTGGCACCTGCTGTACTGTCTTTCAGGCATCGGGCCAAAACATTTCTTTTTACCCAATGAGTTTCATCTTCGCAGCTGTTTAATGGTTCCCTTCTGGTCTATTTGTGGATTTGTTTTAAGGCTTTCCATGTGGTTTAATGCCCCTGGCTTGTTTTTTAATGGCTTGTTTTATTTTTTACATTGATAACTTAGGATTTTTAAGAATGATTTTTGTAGTGTTCTTTGTATGATGCAGGACATGGGACAAGCAACATATCAATTCACTTAATAGATAAATTATAATGAAGTGTTCTGATTGAGCACCTATAAGGAAGAGCAAATGTATATATTTATTGATTTAATCTATACCCCCTGCTTTCTCTCCCATGAGAAACCTAAAGCATCTTAAGATGTTCTCCTGTATTCTGTCCTCACAAGAAGGTGAGGTAGACCAGACTGAGGGTTTGTGACTGGCCCAAGGTCACCCAGAAAGCTTCCATGGCACAGTAGGGATTCAAATCTGGGTCTCCCAGAGCGTAGTCCAACACTCTGACCACTATATCACACTGGCTAGATGCGCTAGATATACAGTTTGACAAAACAACAGATGTATTCACTGGGTTCTTGCTTTTTTCCCCAGGTGGGGGATATCACCATCCTTGTAAACAATGCGGCGGTTGTTCACGGCAGGAGTCTGATGGAGAGTGATGATGACGCCCTCCTAAAATCACAGCACATCAACACGCTGGGACAATTTTGGGTATGAAGCACTCCCCTCTTCTGTCTGCTCAAGTTTGGAAATGCCAGGGATGAATAACAGCCAGCCAGCAATTAGAGAAACATAGAGCTGGAAGGGACCTCCAGGGTCATCTTGTCCAAAACCTCCAAGATCCCTGGGCCAGTTTGGCCTGGAGGAAAATTCTTTCCTAACCCCAAACTGGCAATTAGCATTACCCTGGGCATGTGAGAAAGGACCACAAGAGCCAAGCACTGGCTCGTCCCTTCCCACCCTCCTTCTCATGATCTACCTAAATTCACAGAAACTGCATTGCTGTCAGATGTCCATCTAGCCTCTGCTTGTCTGCTGTGAGATGGAGCTACACTAAGGGAAGATGAGCCTGACAGGAAAACCTGACAGGAAAAACAAAGCTGGGGCAGAGGGAGGAGGAGGAGGTCGATCTGTTGATGGGAATATTCAACTCTGACCGACTCCCTCCTTCTAAACTGTCCTGTGAAATGCTCCTCATTTGGCTTTGCTGTGTGCTTTTTTGGCAGTAGAAAGGTCCAGGTTCAATCTGCGGCATCTCCAGTAAAAAAGATCTCAGCTCCCAGGTGTTAGAAGAAGAAAGGTTGGCTTTTATACCCCAGTTTCCTCTCCCTTAAGGAGTCTCAAAGTGGCATACAGTCACCTGCCCTTCCTCTCCCCACAACAGGTGCCTTGTGAGGCAGGTGGGGCTGAAAGAGTTCTGAAAGAACTGTGACTGGCCCAAGGTCACCCAGCAGACTTCGTGTGGGGAATCGGAATCACACCCAGTTCTTTCTTCACCAAAATCCTTTTTAAAATGTTTAAAAGTTCAGGAGTTTTCAGTATACAGATTGAAAAAATCATTTCCTCCTTGAGAGTTCCGGCACCTCTTTCCCACCCCAAAAAAGACCTGAAGGGATCTATCCAGGGGTCATTTCATAGAAAAAGCTGCAGGAGCTCATTAGCATACCTAATAAGCATATGCCATGCCCCCTGACATCACCGGAAGTGATGTCAGAAGGGGAAGCAAAGGGGGGGAGGCATCTTCAAAAGCCTCCCCTTCTGTTCCCCAGCTGGCCTGCCAAGGCAGGTTGGGGGGGGGAGTG
>NW_015176548.1:93586-128431 GCF_001447785.1 Gekko japonicus | reverse complement strand
GTAGTGGTTAAGTGCGCAGACTCTAATCTGGGAAAACCAGGTTTGATTCCACACTCCTCCACTTGTACCTGGCTGGATGACCTTGGGCAAGCCGTAGTTCTGATAAGAGCTGTTCTTGAAAAACAGCAGTTTCTGTCAAGAGCTCTCTCATCCCCACCTACCTCACAGGGTGTCTGTTGTGGGGAGGGGAAGGGAAACGAGTTTGTAAGCCACTCTGAGACACCTTTGGGTAGTGAAGGGCAGGGTATAAATCCAATCTGTTCTTCTTCTCTGGAGTTGCGCTGCAGTGGTGGTGCGATCTTTCTATTGTATTCTATGGGGCCATAGAATACAATGGAGAGAGTGGTGTGACTCTAGAGAGAAGGAGCTTGGGGGCAGGGCTTGCTGCCACCACCATTTGTGCCTGCTCCTGGGCTGCCAGAGCGGTGCTCCAGTGCGCTCCGGTCCCAAAGGACCCCTGGATCTATCTTTTGTCAGCCTATAATGAAGAATGGTTTGAGGGGGAAAAATCTTTTTTTATGCATTCAGATACTTGATACCTTGGTTTTCTTCCCTATGGGAGCTCCTGTCCTGAGCTTCTTGAGCGAACAGTAGAATAAAAATATGATAAGTCAGTAGGTTCTATGGAGGTGCTGAGAAAGGGGAAAAAAGTGGAAACTCCAGTGTCGTGACTCAGTCTTCAATTTCAGGCAGGCCAGGAACACTGAGGGGAAACCAAATGCATGTTGTTTGGGGCCACTGTTTTGCCAAAGCTTTCTTTCCCCAGAAAAGTAAGACAAGGTGCACCCCTCTTTCTTTTGTGACCATTCTGGTTGAACACTGTGTGAAACAGGATACTGGATTAGATGGACCACTGAAGGTCCCTTTCTCATTTTGTCTGGCCTGTCTTAAAATGTTTGAATCCAGCCTTCCTGGAAAATGGTTTCCTGTCTATGTCCCACAGACCACAAAGGCCTTCCTGCCGCGGATGCTGGAGCTACAGAATGGGCATATTGTGTGTCTGAACTCTGTCCTGGCTTTATCAGCCATTCCGGGGGCCATTGATTATTGCACTTCCAAAGCCTCTTCCTTCGCCTTTATGGAGAGCTTGACCCTGGGGCTGCTGGACTGCCCGGGGGTGAATGCCACCACCGTCTTGCCCTTCCACACAAGCACCGAAATGTTTCAGGGCATGAGAATCAGGTAAGTGTGATGCAGGCGGGGGCTGGTAGATGGTTGAACTAACTCATTTCTTGAACATGAGACCCATAGAGAGTCTTGGCTGTTGATGAGATTCTTCAGTAGAGGCCCCTTTCTCTGAATGCCTCCACTTTCTGCAGCGAGCTGGACCTTTTCTGTGATGGCACCTCACCCGCTTTTTTTAAAAAACGCCATTCAGTTGATGCTTCTTTTATTTATGAAACGTCTCGCCTGAATCTTTGTTAGACTTTGCACTGCTTTTATGCTGCAAATATTATTGTTGGATCTGATTGCAGCTGCTTGCCAGCTTGCAATATTATGGAGCAGAGGTACAAAAATACATCAGATAAACTAAGTATATCCATCTGACTCTCAGCTGTACCCAGTTTGGTGTAGAGCCAGTTTGGTGTAGTGGTTAAGTGTGCGAACTCTAATCTGGGAGAACCAGGTTTGATTCCCCACTCCTCCACTTGCAGCTGCTGATGTGACCTTGGGTCAGTCACAAGCTCTGGCACAGCTGTCCTTGAAAAAGAGCAGTTTGTGTCAGAGTTCTCTCAGCCCCACCCACCTCACAGGGTATCTGTTGTGGGGAGGGGAAGGGAAAGGAGTTTGCAAGCTGCTCCAAGTGAAGCTCCAAGTGAAGGGCGGGGTATAAATCCAATCTCTTCTCTTCTCTTCTTCTTCTACTACTACCCTTTGAAGCTGATGGAGAGCCCTGGATTTTCCAAGCTTTCATCTCCCCCTTTTTTTCAGACAAGGAAACTTGGCTCTTTTCCGATTGCCCTTATCCTTTGTGGCTCACAACAGCCCTGTGAGGATGAGGTACACAACAGCCCTGTGAGGTGGAGGTAGATCAACTGACCCAGTCAGCTTCAGAGGGGAGTGAGATTTTGAATCCTGAAGCAACACCTTAAAACCGAGCCAGTATAAATACAGGAAAAAAGCCAGTGGTGTAAGAAAGAGAATATCAGTTGGACAACTGTAGGCAAAAGGGGGGGAAATGTATTCCAGTTCCCATGCGTTTCTTGGACTCCAAGACTAGCTGGATGAGGAAAGTACAAGAGACAATAATCTTATTTGATCCACTGATGAAGCGGACATAGAATGTGTAGGGACTGGAAAAACGGAAAAATAATCGTGTTTGAAGGATGCGTGCTGCAGCACACTCTTGGGCAGGGGATATGAAGCAACTGGTCTGTTACTGCTTTCAGGTTCCCCAACCTTTTCCCCCCACTAAAGCCAGAGGTGGTGGCCCGAAGGACAGTGGAAGCCGTTCAGCAGAATCAAGCCTTCCTCCTCCTTCCATGGACAATGCATATCCTCATCATCTTGAAAAGGTACTGCTTGCTAATCCACACTCGGGTCCTAAAATAATAAGAAGAACATGGCTGGGTTAGGTTCTTCTCAGGCACCATCTAGCTCGGCATCCTTATTTATTTATTTATTTGCAACATTGCCCAACCAGATGTCTCCAGGAAATTCATAAGCACTGAGATCATGAGAACATAAGAGAAGCCATGTTGGATCAGGCCAATGGCCCATCCAGTCCAACACTCTCTGTCCCATAGTGGCCAAAGCCCCAGGTGCCATTAGGAGGTCCACCAGTGGGGCCAGAACTCCAGAAGCCCTCCTACTGTTGCCCCCCAAGCACCAAGAATACAGAGCATCACTGCCCCCGGCAGAGTGTTCCATCTATACCTTGTGGCTAATAGCCACTGATGGACCTCTGTTCCATATGTTTATCCAGTCCCCTCCAATACTCCCTCTAAGCTGTGGAGTCTTGTGAGCAAAAATTCTATTTTGTAAGCTACTGGCATTAAAGTTGTGAACAAGCGATTTGGCTACTGCATGAACTAGTTTGCTCTCAAGCCATCCTTTCTGAGCGAAGACAAAAATCTGTGAGCCAGAGGCTAAAAAACTGTCAGCTATCTCACAGTAACTCAGCTTAGAGGGAACACTGGTCCCTTCTTGAAGCTGCCTATGCTTGTAGCCGCCACCACTTCCTGTGGCAGTGAATTCCATGTGTTAATTACTCTTTGGGTGAAGTACTTCCTTTTATGTGTTCTACGCTTACTGCTCATTAATTTCATTCTACGCTAAACAGAAATCCTCCTTGGCCGTTAGCGCCCATGTCTCCACATCTCCGATAGCCCCTCAGACAGGTTCCTCCCACGCATGCGTCGCTAACACATCCCTTCTTTGTCTTTCCTGTGAAACATGATCGGCATGTTCTGTTCCTTTCCCCCCTGCAGCCTCCTCCCGCAAGCGGCACTCGAAGAGATCCACAAGTTCTCCGGGAGCTACACCTGCATGAACACTTTCAAAGGGCGCACATAGGGGTTGCACCGTGCTCAGGCGCAAAGCCAGAAGAGGCTGTGACCTGACACAATTTTTGGCCAGCCAGCCCTGTTCTCGTTTGCCACGGTGGCACCTTCAGCGCTCCGTCAATGAGGCCTCTGTGAAAGATGGACCCAACTCCTTGGGGACCTGGAAGTGAACAACGGGGAGGGGGACGTGGGGTCAGTTCTTTAGAAACCTGATTGTGCCATTTGTTCATAGGTTATTTTTTCCTTTTAAAGAGTTTCAGGGTCTAGCTGAATCCTTCCACGCCGAACACATCCCACTGCGCTTCCCATGGACATAAGGGTTTCTCTCGCCCTCTCTGATCCGTAAAGCTGGTCAGATGATTCTTGAAAGCATCTCTTGCTCTTTGCCACTGCATTCGGAGTCTAAGACAGCAGCCGGTTTATTTTGGCTCCGGCCCACTGTCGAAAGGGTACGGAACATTCCTTTGTCAGGGGCGGCCGGTCGGCCAGGCCCGCGAGAACAAGGACAAACAACTCGAGCGGCTTTTGTTGAAGGGGTTCCTCCGACGGCTTCCTAGAGAAGGGCCATGTTTGATGCATGAGGTTTAGAAAGGGGTGAAAGAGAATGTTTTCTCCCTCTCTGGTAATATGCGAACTGGCAGGTGATGGACAGGAGATCCCAGACAGACAACGGGAATTCGCTCTTAACTCCACGCAAAGTTAGCGTACGGAGTTCACTGGTACAAGATCTGCAAGGGCCACTCGTTTTGTTGGCATTGAAAAGAGGATTAGTCAGATCCCTGGAGGGAAAGTACATTGGTCGGTATGAGGCACCATGGATGGATCCTCCATGTTCTGAGGTAGCGTACCTCCAGGTACCAATGCAGGGGGTGGTAAACAATGGGGATTTTAGCTTCCCCTTGTAGGCCTCCCAGAAGAATCTGGTTGACTACTTTGTGACACTCATTGCTAGATGGACAGTTGGTCTGATCCAGCAACGGGATAAGGCATCACCGTCTGTGATATTGTGACATCGTTTTAACTGTACACCACCTCGAGGCGGGCTCTGAAGAGGTGGCATAGAAATGTCTTAAATAAACACATGAATTTATTCACCACAGAGGGGAGTTCAGCTCTGTGCTTGAAAAACTCTGAAATATCCTCGCGGGGTTTTAACTTCAGTCCCGCCTCCGTCTGGGAAATGGACTCGTATACATCAACCCTGAGGACTACTAACCTTGACAGAGAAGAATGGAACCTCCATGTTCTGGGGCAGTATACCGTGGGATAATGGGTATAAAGAGAATGGGGAAGCTGTCATCTTGAAGATATGCTTGCCAGCACTGAGAGGGGTCTTTGTCCCGGTCCATCATGGTTGCTGTTCTGGTCTTCTGGCTTTGAACAGTGCAGAAGCAAAACATAATATTACCCAGAAGTTCTTGAGGCATGGAGTTGAACTTCTCTCTATGGTGGATATAGGATGAGGCCTTACACCCTTTGTCATCGTTGTGCCAATGTTCCGGCGGCAGGGGCACCCATCACACAGCGTCCCCCTTTTTGCCCACCCTTGTGAGCACTTTATTTACTCTTCTTTACACGCACAGCTTACAAGTGTTGTCTCTTTGAGTCTGCAGTCTGTTCCCCATCTCCTGGCCCCAACTCACCCGGGGAGCAGTTCTGCCTGCTTTTTACTTTCAAAAGACAAATTAATAAACACCAGGTATAACTGCATACTATGGCTGTCATCCACCATTCAAACAATGCTAAAGATAGTTTTATAATATTCTCTATTGTTTCCTATATCAAAATTTCCATAAGTAATTCAATACATAAGTTATGCAGGTAATTTACAAGAAATAATAACTAGTGTCACTGAAATAGCTTGCAGCCACAAAAGCCTCAATGTTTAAATGATACTTTTAAAAAAGCGTATTCAAGTGCTAAAAGACGCACAGTCCATGTAGATTCTCAACTGGAGGAAAATCACTCACTCTCAGAGAATCCAGCAGGAGCTAACTGGGCGCTGTGCCTCTGGATTTACACCGCATTTCAGCAGTTCTTCCTCAAAGCTGCAACGGAAGTATCTCTGAAAATAATTTGGAACCCGTGTCTAAAAACGCCATTTTTCAAAGGAGTTTTTATTCTTGAAATAATGGCATCCAGCGAACTCCTTTAAAAATGGTCTTCTTAGAATTTAGTCCTTGAATGCTCTTTTTTTTAAAAAATACTATTTAAACATTGAGCCTTTTGTGGCTGCAAGCCGTTTCAGTGAAACGGCTCATTATTTCTTGTAAATTGCCTGCATATCTTATGTATGGGGTTACTTATCACAACAATTTATGGGAATCTTGATACATAAAAACAATAGAGACTATTATAACATTATTTCTAGAATTGTTTGAATAGTGGATGACGTTCATGAGTATTTTGAGACATCCTGACACCGAGGGTCCCCCCCGTTTTGTTCCTGGTTTCCACTTTCTTCTGCCTGGTCCTCTTGGTCTCCAGGCCCAGAGCCTCACCCTTCCCCGGGGACCAGTCTCTGCTCCTCTGAGCCAGCTTCCTGCAAGTAAACCTTCCCTTGGCAGCCTTTCAGCCGCATTGGCAGTGCAGGGCCCACAAGCAGCTCTCATGGCCCTCCTCCCTCATGCCTCTGATCTACCTGTCGCAGTTTCATACTCATCGTGGCTTTCCGGGTTCTCGAGCAGAGAAAAGTCTTTCCTGATGCTTGAGAGTCTTCTAACCGGAGATGGCCGGGACTGAACTTGTGGCCTTCTGCATGCAAAACGGGTGCTCCGCCACTGAGCTGTGGGACGAAGAAGCTCCCCTGTACCGAGCTAGCTCAATCCAGCTGGCTTGATCTTGTCTCCTGTGACAGACAAGCATTCTCCAGGACCCCAGGCACACAAAAGACCTGTTACCTGCAGCTCTGTAACTGGAGGTGCCGGAGATCGATCCTGGGACCTTGTGGATGCGAAACGGGCATGCTGCTGTTGACCTGTGGTCCTATGTGAACAGGCACATTGTAGTATGAACGAGAAGAGGCCATACACGAGAGAAGTTCACATGAATAAGCAGATTAGGAAGAAGATAAGTACTCCTCTTTAACGAGGAGGAGTCAGTCTTTCTGCTCCTACCTCATTTTAGCTCTTCTGAAAGAGAGAAAGAGCAAAACAACCCTGAACAGCCATCAAAGCATATTAAGGGTCTGCCAAACTGTGGTGGCTCAAGTGGTTAAGACGCTGAACTGCAGGCTGTGAAAGGTCGGTAGTTCAGCAGTTCGAGACCCGAGTGTGCCGCATGACAGAGTGAGCTCCCGTCTCTTGTTCCAGCTCCTGCCGACCTAGCAGTTCGAAAGCAAGACATTGCAAGTAGATAAATAGGTACCACTTCGGTGGGAAGGTAACAGCGTTCAGTGCGCCTTGGTGTTTAGTCATGCCGGCCACATGACCACGGAAACGTCTTTGGACAGCGCTGGCTCTTTGGCTTGGAAACGGAGATGAGCACCGCAAGCCTAGAGTCGGACTCGACTGGCTTTCGAGCAAGGGAACCTTTACCTTTACCTTTTTAACTGCTTTAGGGGTGTCCGTATGGATGTGGCCCATTTCCATCCTAAACGATTTCAGAAGACAAAATGAATCAAGGATCTTTGGTGGGGGAGGGAAGCTGAAGGGTCCAGCAACAAGGAAGCGGAAGAATCCAGCAACAAGGAAACTGCATTTAGGATATGATTGGCTTTTAGAGAATCCATTGTGTGTGTAATTTTACCCTTAGTAACCATCCAAGGACCAATTTGGTGTCCAGCAAGGGGGCCGGAGTTCAGTGTCCATCTTGGGTGTGATCGCAGCTGGCGCGATCAGGCCAGAGTGTCATCTGCTGTCCTGACCAGTGCAAGGAACATAGCCACAGTCACAGCCCTGGTTCCTTGTGATGCTGGGCACTTGCGTTGTCTCGTCTTGGCCGGGTGGCCACAGGGCCAGGGCAGTTTCTCGCAGGATGGGTTGTCCCCACTCGCCACACTGGTCAAGCTTTGCTCTACGCTGGCTGCAGGACCATGGATAGCTCCGAGGGGGCTGCTCTGTTCCGGTGGCTCCTAGAGACAGACCCAGCTCCTAAACACCAGAACCCGCTCCTTAGAATCCAGCCAGGCCCCGCCCTCCTGGAGCAATGAGTGCTTCTTAACGGGCCCTGGCTTGTATTTGGAGCCTGGGACGCTGGTGGCACTCCGGTACCTCCTGTCCAGTGTTCCCTCTAAGCTGGGTCAGTGTGAGCTAGCTCACAGTTTTTAGGCTCCAGCTCACACATTTTTGTCTTCGCTCAGAAAGGATGGCTCCAGAGCAAACTAATTGATGCGGCAGCCAAATCGCTCGCTCACAACTTTTAATGCCCATGAGCTCACAAAGTAGGATTTTTGCTCACGGGACTCCACGGCTTCGAGGAAGGCATTGGTCCTGTTAGGTCCTTTGGTGAGCAATGGTAACCTCGCATGCTGTCGTGAGGTCAGGTCTTCAGTGGGCTCTGGTTGTGTACTGGGGGCTGGACTACTGGCACCAGAGTTCCGTTCCAGAGGGACTATTGGGATAACTGCCTTCAAGTCACAGCCTACGTACGGCGGCCCCAGAGGGTTTTCAAGGCAAGAGACAGAACAGACGGCCCTTGCCTGCCTCTGTGTGGCAATGCTGGACTTCCTTGGACTTCCTTGGGGGCCTCCTGTCCAAGTACTCACCAGGGCTGTTCCTGCTTAGCTTCTGGAGATCTCACGAGGGCTAGCCTGGTCTAAGGACAGAAGGACCTGAAGAAGACTGATGAAAAGGAGTCCCTGTCCTTGGACTAGAGATGTGAAGGCCCAGAAAAAACCTGGAAAAATTCAGGGGGGGAAATGGTTTTTTTCCATTTTTTTCCTGAAGCCTTTTTGTTTTTTTTCCAAAAAATTGGAAAAATTGAAAAAAGAAAAGAAATTGATTATGGAATGTTTTATTTTAACATGATTAATAAAATATTTTAAGACAAGGTGTTCAAATATTTTTCAAATCATTTCTAATATATATATATATATGGTAACAGATTCTGTGCACTGAGGACAAGCAAGTCCTAGGTTACAAACTGAACTCTCCAGTCATATTTTATGTTCCTAAAGTTCCTTAAAAAGATGACTTTCAATCTAGAAAAGACAAAAGAAATGCTAATGTAGCATTTTTTCAATTTTTCCGAAAATTTCCGTTATGTCCCCCCCCAAAAAACGGGTTTTTTTCCGAGCTTCAAAATTTCTGGAAATTTTACATCTCTACCTTTGACGGAGTCCCGTCCTTGTTACTGGAGATCCTTTCAGTGAAGGACCTGAGTCTGAGACCTCTTGCGAAACAAGAAAGGAGCAGATGTTGGGCATGCATTAGAGAGCCCCCAACGGCTCCCTGACACGGTTCAGGGCATTCTTTTCATTCCAAATTGTAAGTGTAGCAAGCAACCCACTGGTGATGTATAAAATGCCGAGTCACTCAAAAGTAGCTTGGTTGGTACTTGGATGGGAGACCACCAAGGAAGACGGTGGTCTGCTGTGCAGAGGAAGGCCATGGCAAACAAACTCTGAACGGTTCTTGCCTCGAAAACCCCATTTCCATTAGTGGGTTGCAACTCCAAAGCACACTTTACCTTTCTAACTCAGACGTCTGGCCCCGTCCGGCCACCACAGGACCAGATACGCTGGCCTAACTGGAAAATAAAAGAGTCCAGTAGCACTTTAAAGACTCTCATGAGTCTTTACGGTGCTCCTGGACTCTTGCTCGTTTCTTCTGCCACAGACAGACTAACACGTCCACCCTTCCCGAGTTGTCTGCTGGCACACCTGTGATCCTGTGCTACGGATCTGTGAGCATGGCAGTGGAATCCACAGGCCCTCTGCCTCAGTCGCCCGTCTGTACATAAATGTCTATGTGCACCGTGGAAGATCAAGGTATTGGTGTTGGAACTTGGAGGCTCCCTGAGGCCATCCTCGTGCGAGTGAACAAAGTAAACCATGAACATTGAATAAAATAATTAAATGTTATGAAATAAAGGAGATCGTGTTAAAATGGAGGCGTGATACTACATACTGGTAGTGGCTGCATCAATGAATGCATATCAAGGAGCCCGTCTGTGGGTTGATTACTTGGGAATCTTGTTCTGTGCGTATTCTGGGAAATGGGGGGTAGTGAGGATGGTTCTTCCATAAGAAGCCGGGTGGGGTTACTGGAGAATACTGCCCGGACCTGGATGGCCCAGGCTAGTGCAATCGTATCAGATCTTGGACGCTAAGCAGGGTCAGTCCTGGTTGGTACTTGGATGGGAGGCCCCCAAAGAAGTCCAGGGTTGCTGCACAGAGGCAGGCAGTGACCAACCACTTCTCACTTCTTACAGAGCCAGTTTGGTGTAGTGGTTAAGTGAGCAGACTCTAATCTGGGAGAACCAGGTTTGATTCCCTCACTCCTCCACATGCAGCTGCTGGGTGACCCAGGGTCAGTCATAAGTTCTTTCCGAGCTGTTCTCTCAAGAGCAGTTCTCTCACTCAGCCCCACCCAGGGCTATTTTTGGGCAAGAACGCACGGGAACGGAGTTCCGGCTGGCTCCCGAGTTGGCCACGCCCAGCAGGAACTCATTAGCATAATAGGCCACGCCCAACATCAGAAACTCATTAGGATTGGCTACATTAGGGTTGTGTGGCCTAACATGCAAAGGAATTCCTGCTACAAAAAAAGGCCCTGGGTTTTGACAACAAACAAGGTAAACAGAATAAGAAGCAAAAGGTGGGTGTGGCTGGATGACCACACTTCTGGTAGCATGGGGGGTGCGGCCTAGTATGCTAATGAGCTGTGTTGTCAGGGGTGTGGCCTAATATGCTAATGCGTTTCTGCTGTTGGGTGTGGTCTATTATGTTAATGAGTTCCTGCTAGGCTTTTTCTACAAAAAAGGCCCTGGCCCCACCTATCTCACAGGGGGTCCGTTGTGGGGAGAGGAAAGGAAGGAGATTGTAAGCCACTCTGAGACTCCAAGTGACGGGCAGGGTATAAATCCAATCTCCTCTTCTTCTTCTTCAATGTCTCTTGCCTTGAAAACCCTACAGGGCAGCCATAGGTCTGGAGCAAACTGGTGGAACTTTATAATGGAGACCACTTTTTAAAAACCCAGGCAGAGGGTCCTGTTGGATAGGGTTACCAGGTCCAGGTTGGGAAATACCTGGAGATTGTTGGGATTGGAGCCTGGGGAGGGCAGGGTTCGAGGAGAGGAAGAACCTTGGTTTGGGGTATGATACCGTAGAGTCCACCCTCCAAAGCAGCCATTTTCTCCAGGGGAGCTGGTCTCTGTAGCCTGGAGATCAATTGTAATTCCAGGAGATCTCCAGCCACGGTGGCATCCTTCATGTTGAATGTCATCTCAAGCTCATTTATACAAGACAAAGGTGATGCCCATGAGATCAGCAGGAGTTTTACATCAACCGTGCTTGCACCCTACTCCCAAGGTGGGCTTCAGATGTGGGGAAGGGTGTTGAGTTCTCTGGACTTGGTACTGCCAGGGAACCACGGGAAAACAGCAGAGTGCTCAGAGGCTTCAGCGCAGCAGAGCTTGGGTGGGGCTGGGTGTGGCAACAGACTTACAAAGTCACACGGAGTCAGCAGTCAGTTCTAAAACTAAGAAGTGACTTTTATTAAGGGAAGGCCTTTCTCTGCCTGAGACCCCGGAGGGCTGCGGCTGGACAGAGTAGACAATGTTTAACTAGAGGGACCAATAATTTTCAAAGAATCATAGAGTTGGGAGGGACCTTGTTGGGTTTTGATAGTGAGATATTGAAAAAAATTGTATTTAGCAGAGATAATATAGCCCAGCAGAGCCTGAGTAAAATAATTCAGACTGAGAGTCCATGTGTGATTAAAATATAAAGTTTTTACTAAATTCTAGCATGGGAAAGGGTAACTGGGATGAAAATAACAACAGAGCATAATCGGCTACATCCTTACTCTACAAAGACAAAGCTAGAAGAGAGCGTTATGGCTTCTCTTCTTCTTCAGAACAGGAAACAAAGACGGGAAGAGGAGCCATAAAATGCTAATACACCTTGACACTTTAGTCTCAATCAAACTCCTAGATCAGTGAGAAAATTCCCGGGCTTCCTATATCTAAAGAACATTGGTTACATGAGAAACATGTGACTTCCGGTGAGTAACAGAAACAAACATTTAACCCCAGATATACTGAGTGTTTTCAACTTGTAATACCCAACAAAGATGGAGATCACGCACCTTCTTTGTGCACAGGCGAGAGAGAGATGAGAGTGTGGGATTGGAAGCAGAGGAAATTGGTCCTAAGAGTAGCATCCTGCTTCAAAGGAAAGGATCAGACAGCAGGAAGGAAAGGAGTCGCTCGGTGTGTCCTGCCCTCTCTACCTGTTGAAACTCTTTGGTGCCATCTTCTCAAGTCTGAGGCAGGAGACAGCGCCAAGTCCTCCACTTCTAACAAAGGGAACCCTGGACCGAAGGCTGCCTAGTTCACTACCCAGTTCATCTAGAGCTCCTTTAAGGTGTCAGGGAACTGTAAGCCAATGAATAATGTGGTAAGAGGCCTCCTTAGGAAGACCTGGGTGGGGGGGACCACGGGATCAGATATATGTTTGGTCTTGGCATCGGCAAAACCCTTCTCTGGCATGCATCCTGGGACGGGGGGGGGGCTATATGCAGATCAGGTTCTTGGACAAACTGGTGTGGGTTGCAAGGGCCGTTGGACGCTTGGGGAAGAATTTCCAGCCTTCCACCCCTTTTTCATTTGGTGCCATTTATTGTCAACCCCGCCCTCCGCGCCCCTGTTTCTCATTCACGGAGCTCTTTTAAATGTCTTCCATAAGAGAGAGCTCTAGATCATTGTAGCACTTTTAAAATACCAGCTGTCAAGCAGAAAGCGTCTGGAATAAATCTACGCCGCGGAGCACTTATTTCCTTTGTTGGAGAAACAGCTTTGATTGCGGTAGCAGCTCTGGGCCAGAGGAGATGGCGAAGGTGAAACGAGAAACGGTTTAGGGCACGTTTGAGCCCCTGCTGCCGAGCTGGAGGCCAGAATTCAGTTTCAGATCTATTTGCTGGCAACAGGCTCACAGGGAGGAGCTTCTGAGTTCAGTCCCCGGCACCTCCACTTCCAGGATCTCAGGAGGCAGGAGCGAGGGAAGGCCTTTCTCTGCCTGAGGCCCCGGAGGGCTGCGGCTGGACAGAGTAGACAATGTTTTAACTAGAGGGACCAAGGCTGCGGCTGGACAGAGTAGACAATGTTTAACTAGAGGGACCAATAATTTTCAAAGAATCATAGAGTTGGGAGGGAGGGACCGTCAGGGTCATCTAGTCCAGCCCCCTGCACAATGCAAGAGATTCACAAATACCTCCCCAGTGTTCCCTCGAAGCTGAGTTGGTGTGAGCTAGCGCACCGTTTCTCTACCTGCTCCATCCCGCACATAATCTTATAAACCTCGATCATGTCACCCCCTCAGCCGTCGTTTCTCCAAGCTAATCAGGCCAAGCATTTTAGCCTTTCTTCATAGGGAAAGTGTTCCAACCCTTTTATTAGTCGAGTTGCACACAGTGCTCCACCTCTCTGAATATCCTCCAGGCCCCTGCCAACAAAAGGCTAAAACACTTTGACACTTTCGTTCCAATCAAACTCCAAGATCAGGGAGAATTTTCCTGGGCTTGTACTCCTAAAAAAACATTGGTTACATGAAAAACATGTGACTTCCTGTGGGCAACACAAACAAACATTTAACCCCAGATACACTGAGTGTTTTCAACTTGTAATACCCAACAGACCTTCAGGGTCATTTAGTCCAGTCCGCTGCATAATGCAAGAAATTCACAAATACCTCCTCAGTGTTCCCTCGAAGCTGAGTTAGTGTGAGCTAGCGCACAGTTTTTTAGTCTCCAGCTCACACATTTGTGTCTTAGCTCAGGAGGGAGGGCTCCAGAGGAAACTAATTGATGCAGTAGCCAAATCGCCGGCTCACAACTTGGATGCCAGTAGCTCACAAAGTAGGATTTATGCTCACAAGATTCCACAGCTTAGAGGGAACATCGCTCCCCACCCCCAGTGATCCACACTCTATGCCCAGAAGAGGGCAAAAGACACACACACACACAAAGAACCAAACCTCCAGGATCCCTGGCCAAACTGGCCTGGAGAAAAATTGCTTCCTGACCCCAAAGTGACCATCAGCATTTCCCTGGGTGTGTAAGAAAGGGCCACGAGAACCAAGCACTGATGCGACCCTTCCTGCCCTCCCTTCTCATGATCCGCCTAAGTTCACAGAATCATCATTGTTGTCGGATGGCCATCTAGCCTCTGTTTGAAAACCTCCAAAGAAGGGGAGCCCACCACCTCCCAAGGAAGCCCGTTCCACTGAGGAACTGCTCTGCCAGGAAGTTCTTCCTAATGTTTAGCCGAAAACTCTTCTGATTTAATTTCAACCCACTGGTTCTGGTCCGAACTGCTGGGGCAACAGAAAACAGCTCCACACCGTCTTACTTCTTTGAAGGCAGTTCCATGCGTCAGTGTGCTTGTCATCTGATCCATGCAACATCCTATGTTTGCCAGGGACGGGTGAGACTTAATGCATCCTTCGTTTGCAACTTGGGTCCATAAGAATCAGAACAAGGGCCCAGAATTCTGTTTTCTTTAATGCCCAATTGGATACCTCCGGAATGTCCCACAAGCAGAGCCTGGCAGCAAAGTGATACCATTTCTGAACATGGAGGATCCGTTTTAGACATTAGCGTCTCGAGGGCTCTCTTTGGACCTAGTGGGTGGCTGTACCGGTCCAGAAAAGAGATGGCAGAACAAAACCATGCCCACTCACACCACCAACCTCAGCAGTGCGGCCAGTTTCTCAGGGGTTCTTGGGCAGAGAACAAGCCCGGTATATTGAGCCAAAATGGTCTGGCATTCCACGGTTCTCTTCTACAATTTTGTCTCAGCCTAGTTAATACACAGGGAGGAAAGGCAGCGTGGTATAAGCCGGCCGCAGATCTGGGAAGCTAAGCAGGGTCGACCCTGGTTAGTACTTGGATGGGAGACCAACCAAGAGGTCCAGGGGCACTACGCAGAGGAAGGCAACAGCAAACCATCTCTGCTTCTCACCTGCCTTGAACGGCCCTTGCTGCCCTGACCTGGAAAGCCCAGGCAGCCTCATCTCATCAGATCTCGGAAACTAAGCAGGGTCGACTGTGTTTAGTATATGGACGGGAGACTTCCTTGGAATACCAAGTCGGGAGGACAGAGGCAGGCTTTATTCAGCCATCTACATAGGAACATAAGAGAAGCCAATGGCCCATCCAGTCCAACACTCCGTCACACAGTGGCCAAAAATACCAGGTGCCATCAGGAGGTCCAGCAGTGGGGCCGGGACACTAGAAGCCCTCTTACTGTTCCCCCCCCCCAAGCACCAAGAATACAGAGCATAACTTGCCCCAGACTGAGAGTCCCTATCTATACTTTGTGGCTAATAGCCACTGATGGACCTCTGCTCCATATGCTTATCTAATTCCCTCTTGAAGCCGTCCATGCTTGTAGCTGCCGCCACCTCTTGTGGCAGTGAATTCCATGGGTTAATCACTCTTTGGGTGAAGAAGGACTTCCTTTTATCCGTTCCCACCCGTCCGCTCAGCAATTTCATGGAGTGCCCAAGAGTTCTTGTATTGTGAGAAAGGGAGAAAAGTACTTCTTTCTCTACCTGCTCTGTCCCATGCATAATCTTATAAACCTCGATCATGTCACCCCTCAGCCGTCGTTTCTCCAAGCTAATCAGCCCAAGCATTTTAGCCTTTCTTCATAGGGAAAGTGTTCCAACCCTTTTATTATTCGAGTTGCCTTTTGCTACACTTTCCCCAATGCTACTACACTTTCCCCAATGCTATCATATCCTTTCTGAGGTGTGGTGACCAGAACACAACACAGTGCTCCACCTCTCTGAATATCCTCCAGGCCCCCAAGTAGGGGTCAGTGACCAGAGGTCGCCATGACTTCCAGGTGCACACACAAACATGCACAGATACCCAAAAATACAAAAGAAGAAGAAGAAAGCCCCTTGCTGATGTCACCCTAAGTTGGCTGTGCCTTGACGGCACTTTATACCCATGGGTGTGTGTGTGAATACACGAGTGCACTGGACTGGCCTAGAAAGATCTGGTTCTGCCAGGATTTCCTCTGGGTGCTTCTGATCCAGTTACATCGATGCCTCTCCTCACCTCTCTTCTGTGTGCCTTTCTTTCGTAGCCAATCCTAATGAGTTTCTGATGTTGGGTGTGGCTTATTATGCTAATGAGTTCCTGCTGGGCGTGGCCAACTCGGGAGCCAGCCGGAACTCCGTTCCTGTGCGTTCCTGCCCTGGCCATTCTGTTTTTGGTGGTGGTGGTGTTTTTTTTTTGCCACACTTGTAAGAAACAAAGCCACTGCCTTGGAACGCTCTGTATAATTCCTTCAATCCTGGGGTGTTCCCCAAACACAACAACAAAAAGAGAATGCTGAGATTTTGAAAGGAACAGTTTTCTGTTTCCCTTTAGCTCTACCAGGGTAATGTGATAGCCCTGGACCAAAAAGGGGGGGGGATGAGTTCCTGCTGGGCGTGGCCAACTCGGGAGCCAGCCGGAACTCCGTTCCTGTGCGTTCCTGCCCTGGCCATTCTGTTTTTGGTGGTGGTGGTGTTTTTTTTTTGCCACACTTGTAAGAAACAAAGCCACTGCCTTGGAACGCTCTGCATAATTCCTTCAATCCTGGGGTGTTCCCCAAACAACAACAACAAAAGAACGCTGGGATTTTGAAAGGAACAGTTTTCTGCTTCCCCTTAGCTCTAACAGGGTAATGTGATAGCCCTGGACCAAAAGGGCGGGGGGAGAGAAGGAAATTGCCCAAAAGAACAGCGGCGGCTGGCCGAACCGCAGACCTCCTCGGGCTCTGGATGCTTTGGCTGCACACGTAAGGAGCCCGTAACTCTCCGAAGGGTTTCAACACAGGCTCCTTGTCGTGAGGCCACGTTTCTGCTTCAAGCAAAACAATGACTGCAAATTCCTCCGGAGTGTCATAATACATTCCACATCTCAACAATCCTAAACATGTACCCAAGATCAACATCAGGTCCCAGGGAATGCAGGGCACATGATCGAGCCACATTGCTGAGACTAAGCAGGTCTGAATTCGGTCAGCGGCTTGTAGCCAAGCGACATTCCCAAAGCTTCAGGGCGCAAATATGCTTAAGGGCAGGGGAGCCAGTGTTCCCTCTAAGCTGAGTTAGTGTGAGCAAGCTCACAGTTTTTTAGCCTCCAACTCACACATTTTTGTCTTGGCTCAGGAAGGAGGGCGCCAGAGCAAACTAGTTTATGCAGGAGCCGAATCGCTCGCTCACAACTTTGATGCCAGCGGCTCACAAAGTAGAATTTCTGCTCACGAGACTCCACAGCTTAGAGGGAGCCTTGCAGGGGAACCACAGTGATTTCGGCTGATTCCTCTCTCCTGCTGCAGATCCCTCCCCCTACGCTGCTCCTGAGGATCTGCTGACCCCCATAAACAAAATATCGGGGGGGGGATTTAGAAGGTCGCAACAGGAGGAGAGAATCAGTGGAAATCTAAAGTCTGAGTACCCCATACATCTTTGCAACTGTGCGGCTGGATAAAAAAACAGGGCATGGAATTCCTGGGAATTCCATGTGTCACCTTTTCCGTGATAGGTAAAGGTCAAGGTTCCCTTGCTCGAAAGCCAGTCGAATCCGACTCTAGGGTTGCGGTGCTCCCTCTCTCCTGCTGCAGATCCCTCCCCCTACGCTGCTCCTGAGGATCTGCTGACCCCCAGAAACAAAATATGGGGGGGGGGATTTAGAAGGTCACAACAGGAGGAGAGAATCAGTGGAAATCTGAAGTCTGAGTACCCCGTACATCTTTGCAACTGTGTGGCTGGATTAAAAAACAGGGCATGGAATTCCTGGGAATTCCATGTATGTCACCTTGAATTCCGTGATAGGTAAAGGTCAAGGTTCCCTTGCTCGAAAGCCAGTCGAATCCAACTCTAGCAGCCTTCAGTTCAGCATCTTAACCACTTGAGCCGTGATAGAAGCAGCCTATAAAAGGCCATGGTACGGCCATGGTACATAAAATCAAGTGCTTATAAATATATCGTGGTCCTCCAGATCCAAAAGCCCCAAGCCAGCCTCATCTCCTCCTGGTGGGATGTCTCGGGGACACCCAACTGAACTGTTTCACTGATTATACCCATTTCACAGGCTTGGGTGCTGAGGCAGAAAGGCAGGTGCTTGAGCAAGGCTGTCCTGCTGGACACTGATCAAGATGGGTAGCCATGTCAGTCTGTCCGTAGCAGCAGAAAATAACAAGAGTCCAGTCGCACCTTAAACCAACAAATTTTTGAGCTTCCGTGAGTCACTGCTCAGGTATGCGAACAAGTGAACAGTGACTCACGAAAGTTCCTCTCCTGCCACATATTTTGTTAGTCTTCAGGGTGCTCTTGGACTCTTGCTCTTTTCTATTGCTGAAAATCAGCAGACTTCAATCCCAGTCCAGATAAAGCAAGTCATGATTAAGAAGAGAAGAGATTGGATTTATACCCCACCCTTCACTACCTGAAGAAGTCTCAGAGTGGCTTACAATCCCTTCCCCTTCCCCTCCCCACAACAGACATGCTGTGAGGCAGGTGGAGCTGAGAGAGTTCTCTCGAGAACTGCCCTTGAGAGAACAGCTCTGAGAGAACTTGTGACTAACCCAAGGTCACACCAGCGGCTGCATGTGGAGGAGTGGGGAATCAAACCCGGTTCTCCCAGATTAGAGTCCGCGCTCCTAACCACTACACCAAACTGGCTCCCATTGGGCAACCTAGCTGAGACTTCATTCAGCCCGCCTGCTTTCAGGAGTCACCATTAAAATGGACAGGGACGCTGGGCGTGAGCTCGGTGTGGAAAGACCAACAGGAATTGCGGTGCCAAGCAAAGCTGCCATGGCAAGTCCATACCAGGAAAGATGGGTGCTTTAGCCAATATGGCAGGCGGCTGTGCCCCTGTGGTCAGGGATAGCAGTGGGCCCTCATACAGCCTTCCAGTCTTAGTATCTGCCCCACACTGCCCCGCTCTACCACCCTCCCTGGCTGGACCTTTTGTCTCCTTCGTGGAGAAGGTGGCCTTCCAGCATCCCCGGATCAAATCATAACATTCTCTTGGCCAAACGGCGCTCATTCCAATCTCTCCCTCTCTCATCCCATTTTTCACACACATTTCTCTCCTCCTCCTCCTCCCGGGCCTTCAGTAGGGGTCAGAGGGCGAGCAGAAACACGGGGAGGGCTTGGCAGACCTCTTTGGCTGACATAAGGCTGCGCAGGAGAGGTGAGAGGAAGGGGGTCGGGTTCAGAGCAGGGTTAGCCAAATATCAGATAAATTAAGCAAGGGAAAGAGACAGCTCAGCTTGCAGTGAACTTTTCACCCGGGCCGGATAACCTGTTCCTTTACTGGTGCCGCACAGGTGGAGGGCACTTCCCGGGGATGCCCGATTCACAGTCTCCCGCCCCCCTTCCACCTCCCCCTGCTGGCACCCGGCCATGCCCAAGAAGACTTGGAATCAAAGGGTGAAATGGGGAGGACGTGGAGTTGCAGGAAGTGATATTCTATCCTCCAGTATGCCGTGGGTATGAGACTATACCAGATCGGATCACTGGTCCCTCGAGTTCAATACTGGGGACCCTGACCGGCATTTTCAGACGGATAATTGTGTTGGTCGGCATTAGAAGACCAAGATTCGAGTCCAGGAGCGCCTGAAAGAGCTACAAGGTTTGGAGGGTATAAGCTTTCGAAAGTCAAAGTTCCATATGTTGTCGAAGGCTTTAACGCCCGGAGTTCATTAGCTGCTGTAGATTTTCCGGGTTGTGTGGCCATGGTCTTGGCATTGTAGGACCTGACGTTTCGCCAGTACCTGTGACTGGCATCCTCAGAGGTACAACACAGAAAGATGGAGTACTCTCTGTGTCAACGCTCCCCCTGTCAAATCTGACCATGGGAGTTTTGACTCTCAAATGTTTATAGCCTGGAAATCGTGTTGGCCTCCAAGATGCTACTGGACTTGTATTCTGGTCTCCTGACTGGCGCTGACCCTCTAAAGCACAGGAGGGTCTCCTTCAGCATCCAGAAGAAGAAGAAGAAGAAGATGAAGAAGATGAAGAAGAAGAAGAAGAAGAGTGGATTTATACCCCGTCCTTCACTTGGAGTCTCAGGCTTACAAACTCCTTTCCCTTCCCCTCTCCTCCCCTCCCCACAACAGACACCCTGTGAGGCAGGTGGGGCTGAGAGAGCGCTGACAGAAACTACCCTTTCAAGGACAGCTGTGCCAGAGCTTGTGACTGACCCAAGGTCACATCAGCAGCAAGGACAACTCTGACAGAACTATGGCTTGCCCAAGGTCATCCAGCAGGTGCAAGTGGAGGAGTGGGGAATCAAACCCGGTTCTCCCAGATTAGAGTCCGCACACTTAACCACTACACCAAACTGGCTCTCTGAAGCTGAATCCCTTTCACTGGATGTTAAATACTGGGTTCCATGGATGGTCCGACCCCAAGCCTAGTGATCCAGCTCTCCTTTATTAGTGATTCAGCAAGAACAAAAAGCGAAAAGCCAGGGCAACAGCCCCGTTTAAAATAGCATATCATATATGACTTAACATCACATAAGGTTCGAATTGTTTAAATTCATAAACTGTTCACCATCAAATATGCTTCTATCTTATACACACATACACAGCATGTGCTCTGGTATTGCAACACAGCCTGTTCCCTAATACAGATGACAGGACAACCATGCTTCCAACACCAGTGTGTGGAATTCTGGAAGGCCTTGCTAAATGAAACACCCCGGTGAACTCTCTGCAGAAGATCTTTTTTTTTTTTTTGCTTTTTAAATCCTAAACCCAATACCCACAGAAACCTGCACCTGTATATTATCCAAGTTTGCAGTGATCCACAAATTTGGGACGCTCCTCCAGCTCCTTTACCCCATCTCTCCTCTCAGAGAAGTAAACAGTTTGAGAGCCAGTTTGGTGTAGTAGTTAAGTGCATGGACTCTAATCTGGGAGAACCGGGTTTGATTCCCCTCTCCTTCACTTGCACCTGCTGGATGACCTTGGGCAAGCCATAGTTCTGTCAGAGCTGTCCTTGAAAGGGCAGTTCTGGAAAGAGGTCTTTCAGCCCCACCTACCTCACAGGGTGTCTCTTGTGGGGAGGGGAAGGGAAAGGAGTTTGTAAACCGCTCTGAGACTCTGAGTGAAAGGCGGCCTGGAATGTTCCCTCTAAGCTGAGTTAGTGTGAGCTAGCTCACAGTTTTTTAGCCTCCGGCTCACGCATTTTTGTCTTAGCTCAGGAAGGATGACTCCAGAGCAAACTAATTTATGCAGTAGCCAAACTGCTTGTTCACAACTTTAATGCCACTAGCTCACAAAGTAGAATTTTTGGTCACTCGACTCCACAGCTTAGAGGGAACCTTGAAGGCGGGATACCCTGTTTCATCGAAAATAAGACCTACCCCCAAAATAAACCCTAGCAGGATTTCTATGCATTTGTGGTATAAGCCCTAGTGTGTCTTCTTGAGAAAAAATAAATATAAGACAGTGCCTTATTTTCGGGGAAACATGGTATAAATCCAATCTCTTCTTCTTCTAAACAGGGACATGGTTCCAATCTCCATGTGTCTTCCACAGCCCGAAGCACCTTGCCTGTAGAAAACCCTCCTCCTTGGGGCTTGCCCTACACCCACCTGGCTGCTGTGCGGTCTCTCCCCTCCCCAAACCACCAGGAATTTCCCAACAACCTTGTGTGCTCATCTTCTTCTGGCAGTAGTAGATCAAGGCTAGTGTTGCCACCTCCTGGGTGGGAAATTCCTGGAAATTTGGAGTGGAGTCCTTAAGAGGGTGGGCCGAGGGACTTCAGCAGGGTATAATGCCGTAGAATCCACCTTCCCAAGCAGCCGCTTTCTCCAGAGGTCCTGATCTATGTAATCTGGAGTCCAGTTGTAATCCTGGGAGATCTCCAGCCGCCTGAACGAGGCTCACCCAAGGAAAGCACTGGAGGGCCATTCCGTTCCCTCATGTCCCAGCAGTTCAACCCCCTCTCCCAGATGCTAAATTTATGTTTCCCCCTCCCTTGGCAGTGCTGCAAAGAAGGTGGTGGAGGGAAGACAGGCCAGGCCTTAGCCTTCCTAGATTATCTGCTTCCCTTCCGTCTACCACCCCCCTCTCTTGCCACTCCGGAATATCTCTCCCTCTTTCTATAGATGCGTGATAAAAACAGAACTTCCAGGGGACTCCTCGAGTGGCCGGCCAGAGTGGAGGGAGAGAGGGGAGGGAGAGGAAGGCCGGGGATCAGCGAATCCATTGTGTCGTGCTGACAGAAAGAAACTGTTAGAACACGCTTCAGCTGCCAGCTCGCCTCAGCCACTCAATCCATCATGGAGGGTTTGCCGGGTCACGGGCCGGTGAAACGCAGCCTGGTGGCTATTTTCGGCTGACATGCACTGTGAGATAAACGGGCATGAACTGGCCCCCCAGCAGGGGGGGCGACCCCTCGTACCCTCATTAAAGTGTCAATCAAAAAGAGTAATGGTCCAGGCCGGAGGGAGCGGGTGACTCTGTGCCGGGGCAGAGCCTCCGAGGCTGCTCGGCTTCCGAGCCAGACTCCCGTCTGGGAAGGCCCGCACGGGGTGCTCCAAGGGGGATCCATTTTGGGGGTCTTCCCACATAGGAAGAAGGAAAAGAGAGGAGATTGGATTTATACCCCGCCCTGCACTACCTGAAGGAGTCTCAGAGTGGCTTACAGAGGGGCTGAGAGAGCTCTCTCGAGAACTGCCCTTGGGGGAACAGCTCTGAGGAAACTTGCAACTGACCCAGGGTCACACCAGCAGCTGTATGTGGAAGAGTGGGGCATCAAACCCGGTTCTCCCAGATTAGAGTCCGCGCTCCTATCCACTACACCAAAATGGTGGAAGCTGATGCAAAACACGCTTGGCCTTGCCTTTCAGAGGGGTAGCCGTTCGTGGGGAGCAGCAGACAGGAGTCTGGCCCATGGGATGGGTTTGTCGGGTTGCCACGTATGGGATGGGGAAACTCCTGGAGATTTTTGGAGTGGAGTTGGTTGCCAGACTCCAGGTGGTGGCTGGGGATCTCCCGCAACAGAGATCAGTTCACCTGGAGAAAATGGCTGGTTGGGAACGTGGACTCTGTGACATGACAGCCTACTGAAGTCCCTCCGGTACCCAAAGCCCGCCCTCCTCAGGCTCCGCGTCATGCATCAGACAAAACGTCCTGCCACGCTCCCTGAGTAACACACAGCTTGTGCATAAAAGGGAGGGGGCGTTTGCTAAAGCAAACATGGCCACAAAGATATTTTTTAAATAACAGGGTTGAAAAGGTACATAGCGGAACCGAGCAGATATATTAAAAGCCGCCGGTGTGTGAACTGTCAGGAGAGTCAAGCAGCATTGTTCTGTCTCTCGCTGCCCAGCATGTTTTGTTCCTGACATCTGAACAAGGGTTGCTTTGTGGTTGAGATTTTCTGTCCGCTTGCAGAAAACAAAGCTTCTCGCCTGCTTCTGCTTTGGGTGACCTGTCTATTCGACCCACTTTAACTTCCCTTGACGCTCCCCCCAACAACTGATACTCAGAAGCGATGCTCCCTCTAAGCTGTGGAGTCTTGTGAGCAAAAACTCTACTTCATGAGCTACCGGCATTACACTTGTGAGCGAGCAATTTGGCTGCTGCATAAATGAGTTTGCTGTGGAGCCCATCCTTCCCGAGCGAAGATAAAAATGTGTGAGCCGGAGGCTAAAAAACTGTGAGCTAGCTCACACTCACTCAGCTTAGTTTGGTGTAGTGGTTAAGTGCGCGGAGTCTAATCTGGGAGAACCGGGTTTGATTCCCCACTCCTCCACTTGCACCTGGCTGGACGACCTTGGGCAAGCCGTAGTTCTGATAAGAGCTGTTCTTGAAAAAGAGCAGTTTCTGTCAAGAGCTCTCTCAGCCCCACCTACCTCACAGGGTGTCTGTTGTGGGGAGGGGAAGGGAAAGGAGTTTGTAAACCGCTCTGAGACTCCTTCGGGTAGTGAAGGGCGGGGTATAAATCCAATCTCTTCTCTTCTTAGAGGGAACTCTGCTCAGAGGTACACCGGCTCTGAACATGAAGGTTCCATGTAGACATTGTGAGCAACTATTTTTTTTAATAAGTTTTATTTAAATTTTTACAAAGTATATTCATACGTATACTTGTATTTGCATACATATATCTTGTAGGAGTCTTTTCCTTTATCCATTTATAAATCCCATCCCATCTTTCTTGAAATATTTTTATCATCTTATCCTTGTAGAATTACATTCAGTTTGTCCATTTCTGCCACTTCCAAGAGTTTCATAGCTAATTCCTTTGTCGTTGGAATCTTTTCTTGTTTCCAGTATTTTGCTATTAAAATTCTAGCTGCTGTGAGAATATAGGTCAGTACATATACCTCCTTTTCTTTATATTCCTTGGGAATCATATTTAACAAGTAAATCTCCGGACATGGTTTTACATATATATGTAGCACTTCCATTATTATATTATTTACATTTTGCCAAAATCTATATAACTTTCCACAGTTCCACCACATGTGGAAGAAAGTCCCTATGTTCGTTTTACATCTCCAAAAGTTTTTATTTGTGGCATTGTGAGCAACTATTGATAGACCTCTCTTTTAAAGTCATTTACAGTGGCCATCACATCTTCTGGCAGAGAGTTCTACATGTTCATAACGCTTTGCGTGGTTTGACTGCCCATTGTTGCTCTTGGTGGAAAGTGCCGTCAAGTCATGGCCAACTTATGGTGCCTCAACAGGGTTTTCAAAGCAAGAGACATTTAGGGGTGGTTTACCATTGTCTGGCTCTACATGGTCACTCTGGACTTCCTTGGGGGTCTACCATCCAAGTACTAACCAGGGCTGACCTTGCTTATCACCTGAGATCTGACAAGATAAGGCCCGTAGCCAGGAACTTCTGAGTTGCGGGGCATTTAAATTCCTCAGGGGGCCCTGGCTAATTCAATTAAATGCAATTTAATTAGCTTGATTGGTGCGGCGCAGGGGAGAAAGGTGCGGCGCAGGGGGAAGGCAAGGAGAAGCGGCGGCCACTGCAATGTGTGGGAGCTCACGGCCACTTCATCTTACCAGAAAGTCAGGGGGTCTGTGCTGAAAGGAAGTCGGGGGGCCAGGCTCTGAAATGCCCCACTGTAGCTATGGGCCTGGACAAGATCCAGCTAGCCTGGGCTGCACCGATCAGGGCATTGTTGGGTACTCTCACATATTAGTAATATGGGAGATGGAGGAAAACTTATTTTGATCAGCTTTCTTCACACTAAGCATAATTCTGTTTAACCTCCCCGCACTGGGAGGTTGTTGCTTTTTAAACTGAAAGGCCTCAAACGTTTTAGCATTTCCCTCTAGCTTTTTAAATATTTGGGTTGCCTTTTTCTGTATCTGTCTTGTGTGTGTGTGTGTGCCAGGAGGGGGGTGCCATGAAGTCTCAACTGACTTTTGGTGACTCTGTAGGGTTTTCAAGACATACACATGAACACATACGCGTGCTGGGCCCATAACCTGTCGGACCTTCTGGTACGGTAAGCCAGGAATCTGTCTCAGAGTTGCAAAGTGCACTGCATCTAAACCCAGCAGAAGCTTTCTTTGTTCTGAGTGTGTGCTATTAAAGTTACAAAGTTGCACAGAGCAAGTTTCAAGTACTAAGAAACCTTTATTCTGGTAGTCCATTCTAGGATAGTGAAGATGAGAGATAGGTATAGGATCTAACTACTCTACCTAGGATGGGTGCAGATGGAGAGAGTGCCTTTGCACCCATTAGTGCCAAAGATGGAGAGCAGTGTGCTCCTTCTTTGCCTGTGTGGGAGAAAGAGAACGGAAGGAAGTGAGAAGGCAATTTCTCACATCAAAGGGACAGAGGCAACAGGAGGGAACCCACAGTTTGCTTGTCTGCCTAACTGTCTGTCTTGTAAGACCCCCTCTCTGGAGTCTGAGGTTGCGACAGTGCCAAGGCTTTTTCTTCCAGCAACATGAACCTTTTAGCTGTAAGGATGTAGCCATATTAGCTCTTTGTTATTTTCATATCCTGTGTACCTTTTTCCCATGTTAGGTTTATAGTAATCTTTTATATTTTAAAACACACCATGGACTCAGTCTCTTAATACTCTGCTGACTTACTCAAAAAGAATCCCAACACTTTGCACCCATAGTGCCAAAGATGGAGAGCAGTGTGCTCCTTCTTTGTCTGTGTGGGAGAAAGAGAATGGAAGGGAGAAGGCAATTTCTCACATCAAAGGGACAGAGGCAGAAGAGTAAACAGGAGGGAACCCACAGTTTGCTTGTCTGCCTGTCTGTCTTGTAAGACCCCCTCTCTGGAGTCTGAGGCTGAGACAGTGCCAAGGCTTTTTCTCCCAACATGAAGCAGCCTTCTACTGAATCAGACCTTTGCTCCATCAGGGTCAGTATTGTCTACTCAGACCAGCAGTGGCTCTCCAGGGTCTCAGGCAGAGAAAGGTCTTTCACATCACCTCCTGCTTGGTCCTTTCAATTGGAAATGCTGGAGATTGAAACTGGGACCTTTTGCACACAAAGCAAAGGCTCTTCCACTGAGCCACAGCCCTTCCCCAAAACAAGAGACATTCAGAGGTGGTTTGCCATTGCTTGCCTCCACATCACAACTCTGATATTCCTTGGAGGTCTCCCATCCAAATACTAACCAGGGCCGACCCTGCTTAGCTTCCGAGATCTGACGAGATCAGGCTAGCCTGGGCTATCCAGGTCAGGGTTTCGCCACCTTACAGTATCGTTTATGAGACTGGGTGACCAGAACTGCATACAGGACAGAATTGAGTTGCATTTAACATTTGGGCTATTCATTCAAGTTCAGCAGCTCTTTCTTGTCCTCTGAATCTTGAAATCCTTGAGGTCACTAGGAAAGAAAGAAAAAAGACCAGAAACCACACATGCTGTGCTTTCTGGGGAGTTAAGGGGAGGGAAAAAAGGAGGGTATTTTAAGCCACAGACGCTGGAATCTGAACACTGTGTTTATTCACTCAGCAATGGGGGTAAGAAGTGCCAATATCAACAGGACATTCGCAGCAAGGTCTCATGCTAGAATTATATATTTCACAGAAAGAAAGAAGGTGGGGTGGCTAAAGCTGTGCTTTTCAGCGCCCCCTCCAAGAACAGCGTTCGTGACCTTCCACTTTTGGAGATCATCTCCAAAGAATCCCCACGGCGTGGAGCGGACTTCCAGAATCAGGAATAGAATCACTGTCTAACTGACTCAGACCAAGGTCCATTCAGCCCGGCATCCTGTTTCCAGCGGGCAGATGCCTAAAATTCTTTTTGCAGAACAGCTGGCCGACACACGTCTGCCGTTGTTCAAAGGCATGACTGGACCCTGATGGCAGGGCCTGAGCCCGGGCCAAGTCAGCTGTCTGGCTCCCTGATTGTTTGGCTCCTGTTTTCTCTACCCGAAGTTTGTAGAACAAACAGAGTGGACAGCCTGTCCTGTTCTCTCCCTGAGTAGAACTCTACTGGCAATAGCTGCAAGAAAAGGGGAAAAGAAAAACAAGACCCGAATCAGCCGATCGATAAAGAAAATAACAGATAAGATAAAGGTGTTGGGAGCAAAAACATAACATTACTGGCAAATAAGAACAAGATAAAGGAGACAAAACCATTAAAAAGAATCCATTGGATCTACCAGAAGTAAAAGAAACACAGGGGGGGAAATTGAAATATTTAAAACAAAGACATTCTGAATGTGCAAATAAAACCGGGAAGATATCTAGCACGTTGCCTGAGGGGAAAAAAAAGGGGGGGGGGAGGATACCAGGAATTAAGAAAGGAAATCAAATGCTCTTTTCAGAACATGAAATGTTGGAACAAAGAAAAACTTTCCCCCTGAACCTTTACAAAGAAGAATCCATAGAGGAGGTAGAAATTGAAAAAGTATGTACTTGAGATATCGGCTTACGTCTGAGCACAGAAAAAAATATTAAATCAAGTGATAGCGGTACAAGAAATCAATCATGCTATTAAAGGACTAAAAAAAGATAAAGCTCCTGGGCCTCATGGCTTGACAGCAACATATTACAAATGCTTTGAAGATATATGAACACCACCTCCCCGCAAAGCAATGAATGAAATACAGGAGAGAAAGCAGATACCACCAACCTGGCGAAGTGGAGGAGGAGAAAGAGATTGAATTTATACCCCACTCTTCACTACCTGAAGGAGTCTCAGCGGTTTACAATCCCTTTCCCTTCCCCTCAACACACCCTGTGAGGTAGGTGGGGCTCAGAGAGCTCTTTCAAGGACTGCCCTTTCAAGGACAGCTCTTATCAGAACTACGGCTTGCCCAAGGTCATCCAGCAGCTGCAAGTGGAGGAGTGGGGGAATCAAACCTGGTTCTCCCAGATTAGAGTCCGCGCACTTAACCACTACACTAAACTGGCTCCCAAGAATGCATGTGAAGGAACTGGCTGCTCTCCTCTCTACTTTGACCACCTTCGTGCTACTTTCCACCTTGAGAAGAGTCTCCTGCCCTCCCCATTTGTTGTGGGCTGATGCAGTTAATGATGCTCCAGGTACCAGATGCACCTGTGTGGCCCCTTCCCACCTGGTGATTCTCCGATTCTACTTCTGCTCAGTTCTAGGACCCTAATTTCCCCCCCACAGGGTTCACTGAACGTCCCATCCTGTCGGTGGCATCGACTCACTGTGTCGCAATCCGCCTTGAGTCCAAGCGCAGAAGGTGACCAGAGATAACATCAATAAAAAGAGACAGACAACAAAGACATTTCTCCAGCCGATTCATACAGCCGTTTATTCATGTCATCTTTTCTTTTGCACCCTCAACATGGATCAAACTTATCGATTCTGAGACCCCGTTTCCTCAGCAAGCAGCAGTGAACTGCAACAGGGGCTGAATGATTCAGCTAAAGCACTTGAGTCAGACTGCCAAGGAAGAAAACGGTAACACACAGAAGATATACAGAGATGTGTACACGGCCGCGTCGAGAACCGTCTGCGCAATTCAAGCACCGATCCATTCAAAGCCCTCACGGAGGGGAGAGGCATTCGCACAGACTTTCGAGTCTGTGCCGCGCATGACATTGAGATGATGCCGCTGTATGTTACCCCCCTTCGGGCGCGTGGAAATGCCCCTCGGGTAGAACAGCTGTCATAATAATTCAGAGGGAAGATGCAGAAGCCTTGCTTTGGGAGAGTTATGTCTTAGAAACAAGCCCGAAACACTTCCCGTGCTATGACCTGCTCCCCCCCCCCCACCCCGGCAGACCTGTCTTCTCAGAGGAACCAGGCAAGCATCTTTGTTGCCATCTCTTGACCCAGAGGTTACGTCTGTTGAGGCAGGTGGATGTGCCACTTGTAGAGGCCAGACTTTTGAGGGCTGAAAGGGTGGTCGAGATGCAGTGTTCGGCCTGGTACACAGAGTTACAAAAGAACAGCCTGTTGCAGCCTGTTCAGTTACACTTTAAGCCAGGATAGCGAAACCTGCTTGAAACTGACAGATTAAGGGGCGTGGTTTCCCTGGGATTGTAGCCTGGGTGGGGGGAGCTGGAGGGTAGAAGAAGTAACTGAGCATGTGTAGAAATGCCTAGCCCCTTCGTATAATGCCGTCATCAAAAGAACGTGAAGACAGAGAAACGGCAGTACTGTCAATTAAACTCTGACTTAAGCAAGAGGTCTGCAATATAATTAAAAAAAAATTGGGTTTACTTCCCAGCAAGGGCAGTTATTGTTTTTTCTTAGATCCAGTCTTTTCTCCTGGTCTGAGACCTGAGCTTGTTTCCTGCTTAAAGGCCAATGCTTCCACCACTCTAGGTTTTTAAAAAGGGCTTAATACTGCATCTTTCCTACAAAAAGTATTCCCGTTAAAATTTCGAAGTGTTACTGTCAATCCCTCCCCCCACTCTCATAAAAGTACTTAGCCGGAGGGTGTGTGTGTGTTTTCCATGTTGCAAAAGATTCTCATTTCCTGGTACATGCTGGTTTTGCCAACGGCAGGATGTTTTCGTGGAGCGAAGACCGTTGTCCATTGCAACATTTGGAGGGAGACCCTATCTGTGTGCTTCCAATGTGTTTGGGCAAAGGGCAGTAAATCCATCATGTAAACAGGAAGACAAGAAAGACCCAGGCTTTAGCAGGGCACTGAAGGCAATAGGCCCTGCTCATGACGACCTTTGCAGATCACCCACAAATGCCTGTAACCAAACTGACCCCCTAAGGCCTTCTGGCCGTCCTCCATTTACAGTCCCTTCTCACCTCTTCGGACAAAATGTGCTGTTTCAAAGGCTTGCAAATCAGTGCAATAAGAGACTCAATAAAACCCTTTCTTTAATTTCTTTACATGAAATAGACCTTTATACACCCTATCAACCTGCTGTGTAATTTTCTTAAATACACTAAACACAGTTGTACATACATACATATATATATATATGTATAAGTATTTATACACACTCAAACAGTAAGAAAATACAGGGCTTCTTCCTATAGCTAAATGTATTTCAAACAGGTCTTCACTCTCAATCTTAAGTGCCCCATGTCACAGAGGACCTTTGTTTCCACAACCTCGGGCTCATTAGCCTCGCGGAACTCACTTTCTATCAACTGCCAGCTCTCGCTGCCTTTTAATGAGCAGTGGGGGAAACATCCCCCACTCAGGGAGGCCGTGGGGGTCACGAGTCCAACTCCAGTTGTTCGTGGTGCTCGCTGGATCTTAACATAAGCTGCTGTTCGTAGAAAAGGCTCTTTGCATAGTTGATTTCTTGAGACAGCTTCACGGCGAGGGCCTCGGACTTCACGTGCACCTGCCGTGAAATAAAGAGCAGCTCTCAAATAATCATCGGTATGTGCCCTAAACAGTCCTGCTAGGAGAAATGTAAATCATCCAGTTACATGTTCACAATACAAGAACTCGTGGGCACTCCATGAAACTGCAGAGCGGTCGGGTTAGAACGGATAAAAGGAAGTACTTCTTCACCCAAAGAGTGATTAACACATGGAATTCACTGCCACAGGAAGTGGTGGTGGCTACAAGCATGGATGGCTTCAAAAGGGAATTAGATAAGCATATGGAGCAGAGGTCCATCAGTGGCTATTAGCCACAAGGTATAGATAGGGGCTCTGGGGCAAGTGATGCTCTGTCTTCTTGGTGCTTGGGGGGGTCAACAGTGGGAAGGCTTCTAATGTCCTGGCCCCACTGGTGGACCTCCTGATGGCACTGGTATTTCTGGCCACTGTGTGACACAAAGTGTTGGACTGGATGGGCCTGATCCAACATTGGCGTCTCTTATGTTCTTATGTAAAAAAAATTGGATGAGGATCCAAGTCTTAAAGGAAATTAAAGCAGCCTGACCGGTCCAGCTTAGCCCAAACGCTTGAACGGTTGAGAACTTGGAAGGGGGGGGGGGGGGGAGCTGCTCTGGTTAGTACTATAATGGAAGACCACCAAGGAGGTCTGGGGCTGCTACGAGGAGGAAGACAATGGCAAACCACCTCTGATGGTCTTTTTTTACGGGACACCCCATGGATGGGGTCACCCTGAGTCGGTTGCGACTCTAAGACATGTTCTTCTTTAATTAAATTGTGGAATTCACTGGCCAGCAGACGTAATGATGGCCACAGCATGGACGGCTTTAAAGGCAGTTAAACATGGCAACTGATGGGAACCTTCACATTCAGAGCCAATAAACTTCTGAGTCCTCACGCTAGGAGGCAATATCAGGGAATCCTCGGCCTCTGTGCCCTCTCTTTGGCCCTCCGGGGCATCGGATTGGCCACTGTGTGAAACGGGATGCTGGGCCAGATGGGCCACTGGTCTTAACCGGCAGGCCCGCCCTTCTTATGTTCTTACTAAATTTAGGTGTTCTGTAGTGTTTCATGGTGGCTGGGGGTGTCAGGTGCCAATAAGACCAGACCTAAGCCCATCTTATCTGGGGTAACTAAATTTGTTTGAGCTCCTGATTGTTCAGCTCCTTCTGGAACCACCCCATTGATGTCTGAGAGGTTCAGGGAACGTTTTTTTGTTGCTTTAGGTAGCCCGTCCTGAGTCTTGAAGGGGAGCAGGTATCTGAGTACCAAGTCAGGACCCCACCTCCCACAGTAGCACTGGATTCTGGGAAAAGAAGGGGAAAAAATATCCCCAACTAAAATCCCCTCCCCGACATCTAGAGAATATTCGACTGAAGGCAACAGCGCAGCCTCTCTCCTCACCATGGGCTTCTGATGCGATGGACCAGGCATGGACACGCCACTGCTTGAATTTACGGCTCTCTTGGTCAGCTGGACGTAGACCTTCCCGTGGTCCTTCGAGATAAGGCAATGGTAGAGGTCGCCGTACTTGACCTCCAGGAAAATGGCCTCGCGGTCCACGTAGTCCCCGCTCTTGAGGAAATAGACGGCTTTGGAGGAAATGATCACGCAGTAGCTGTCTATGTTCTCCACAGCAATGAAGCTGCAATAAATAAATACATAAATTCAGGACGCAAAGTCAGAGCCTTGTGCTCGGGTGTAGATTCGTATTCTAAATTCCTCCAGCCTTTGGTGCTAGGAAAAAAAAATCTAAAGGTCAGTTGCTGGATAAATTTCAACTGTCAAGGGGGAGAAAAGGAGGGGAAAAAGTCCTAGAAAGAGGCGCAGAAAGGAATGGAAGCCAGGATTTGCCACTTGCATGGGTGAGTTGCCACAAGGGACCAGAGCTCCTTTTTTGGGGGTCAGTCTTCAGTCCGACCCTTTGAAAAACAGTTTAAGAAGTCTATTGTGCATGCTCAGCCTAGTGCATCCACAGCCCCATCCTAGAGGGACACGAAGGATGCTGGAGAGCCATTCGAGCTTGCTTAAGACACAATGTCCCTTTTCTTATACCCCTTTCCTTGGGTGGGGGAGAGAAGAGAATGAAAAACACTCGCCAGACATGGCTGGGCTAAGCCAGGAGGTCCCTCTCACTGGTGGATGCTATCTGCCAAGCTGCAAGGAGAAACTATGGCTGGCACATTTGACCCTGGAATCTAGGGGAGGGTGGGGCAGGGAGACCCACATTCTAGAAGGTAAACAGTTTTCCTGAGCCTCTGCGTGATACAAATGCAGAGGGGCACTTCCCGGATGGAATCAGTGGACGGTCGCTGAACTTAACATATGAACATATGAAGCTGCCTTCTACTGAATCAGACCAATGGTTCATCCCAGGCCAACAGGCAGTGGCTCTCCAGGGTCTTAGGCAGGGGTCTTGCACTGCCTGGTCTTTTTAACTGGAGATGTTGGGAATTGAACCTGGGAGCCTCTGCATGCAAAGCTGAGGCTCTAACAGTGAGCCACAGCCCCTCCCCTTAACCCTTTCCCTTCCATCGTACAACCCCGCCCTTCAACAAGAGAAAGGAAGGCTGGCCCCTTGTCCATTCTACAGGGTCCAAGGAGGCATGTTGGGTGTTACAAGTCAAAACACTTCAGTATTTACAGGATTAATGATGTTTGTTAAGTCACATGTTTGTTTGTAACCAATCTGTTTAGACAAGAGAATGCCCGGGAACGTTGGAGCTAATTTGCTAGTCTGATTGCAAACCAAGGTGTCAAGTATTTCACATATTGGTTTCTCCTTCCTCTCTTTGTTCTGACTGAGAAGGAGATGCCATTTGGCTCTTCCCGTTTTACCTTTTAGCTGCAAGGATGTAGGCATATTAGCTCTTTGTTATTTTATATCCTGTGTACCTTTTTCCCATGTTAGGTTTATAGTAAACTTATATTTTAATACACACCATGGACTCAGTCTCTTAATACTCTGCTGACTTACTCAAAAAGAATCCCAACAAGGCACCAAGCCAGGGGATGGTGCCCTGGCTCCCATTGGAGAAGACGATTTCCACAGTCGGGAAGTTGCACACCACAGTATCGAGCGTGACCATGAAACAGGAGGCTGTTTCGCAGTCGCAGGGACTTGTGTCTGCTCACACAGTATTTTTTGAAGGTTGGGAGAACGATCCCCACCAGTGTGTTTAGGCAAGCTGAACCAGACTGGGAGCAGGAGTCACCTTGATGCCCTCGGAGCTCAAGTGCTCAAAGTCAAAATATTGCTCCCACCAAAAACTGGGAAATTCTGCCCTGTCAACAAAGGTGATGTTTCAACTGATCCATTGATCCAAAGAGGCATGGGGTCTTCTTCCTTTCATTATCTTTCTTTAAAATGCTGGGCTTCTTGTTCTCATGTGTGTTAGCCTCATCTTTCTTCTACTGTCTAAAAGCCAGCATTCTGGAAAAATGGGAAGGCAAGCATGAAGTCGACCAGTCCCGTCTAGCCGGGATCTGATGCAACTTGATGCATCACAAGCAAAGATGACAAATCAGTCCCTTTCCAGAAAGATCTACCCTCTACGGGCATGGAAAGATGAAGGCGGATGTTGCACGGGCACCAGGACTAGCTGGATGACAGCGGGCGGGCGGGGGAGCTCGGAGGAGTCGGAGGAAAGAGCGGCCTGTTGATGGCTATCAGCAGGGGACAGGGTCCATGCAGTTAGTGGCAGGGCACCTCCAAGTAAGCGAGCCCGTGGACAAAAGCCTACACTTTGGGGTCCCAATTGTTCATGGCCACTGGCCTTCACAATTAAAACATATTTGAAACATTTGAAGCATATTTACAAACAGACAAAGTTAAAATTCTAAAATCTCAACTCACATTCGGCTCAATACGACACGGACAATTCAATTGGGGACATCCTAAAAGACACTATTCACTCTGATCTTTTCAGATTCTGGAAAACCTTGCTTTTGCGCTCTCTGATGACGAGCCGTCTGTTTCAGTTTTCTCAGGAACCGCAAACCCGTTGCAAAAGTGTGCTAAAATCCCCAAAAGTCTAGTTGTCTTTTTGTTTTTTTAATGAAGAAAATAGCCCTTAGCAGACAATAAAAGGATTAGATGCAATGCCGTCATTCTGCCACCGGCAGAGAGAGACAATTTCCTCTATGTTTGGAGACAGGGTGCATCAGGCATGCAAGGGAGGAAATTCCATGATTTGCACACGTGCCCCCCCCTTCCTGCCTCCGGAAAGACAGAACTTTCATTTGCAGTGATACAGAATTGCTCCAGCACCATGTCTGGGGATTTTTAGGGGTGAAGCCTGTGGACGGGAGGGACCTCAGCAGAGTATAAAGTCATGGAGTCCACCCTCCAAAGGAGCCGTTTTCTCCAGGGGAACTGATCTCTGTAGTCTGAGACCAGTTGGTAATTCCAGGAGATCTCCAGGCCC
>NW_015176548.1:88737-93114 GCF_001447785.1 Gekko japonicus | reverse complement strand
CCCCCCAAAACCCCTCAACCATCAGGAAGTAATTTAATTACACAACAACATTTTCCAGAAGTGAAACAGTGGGTCTCGCTGGAAAAAAATGTGGAAACGTTTAACCAGAACAGTAGAGCGAGGCATTAGAAGCCCGCTTTTATGGATTTAACTCTGGAGAAAATATGCAAACCGTTAAGCCCTTTCAGTCATTCCTAAAAAAAATCACAATAGTGGGATAAAAATCAAGAGGCCTCATGTTTGTGGCCTGTTTCCCACGACAGGGACCAGGAGTGGTTGGAGGGGCTGGAAGAGGATCGGGGGTGGTGGTGGTGGGGAGGACCTGGTTCAAATCCTCACACTGCTGTGAAGCTTGGTGGGCCAGCCTGGGCTGTCACACACTCTCAGCTCACCTACCTCGCAGGATTGTTGTGAGGCTAAAAGGGAGGAGGGGGAGAAGCATCTCTTCTGCCGAGTGCCTCAGAGGAAAGACAGGATGGAAACACGATAGATAGGAATCAGTTTCATTCACACCGGCTAAAATTTGGAGCAACGTCGATGGAGAAAGCCTGCGCTTCCGGAGAGTGAGGGCTACCTTCAGAAAGGAGGGTGTGTGTCAGTACCACTGCTGGGATTTTGTGTGTGGGATGTGTGTGTATGTTAGAGGTCATAATTTTAAGAGTGGATCTTGGAGCATGGCCGGAGAGGTTTTGCACTGGGGTTCGAGTCCCCGCAAGTCCCATGGAAGCTCGCTGGGTGACCTCGGGCCAGTCATACCCTCTCAGCCTAACCTACCTCACAGGGTTGTTGTGAGGATAAAACAGAGGAGAGGAGAATGGTGTAACATGCTTTGGGCATCCACTGGGGAGAGAGGCGGGGTACAAATGAATTAAGTACGTAAATAAACAATGCAAGACTAGGAACTGAGATACGGGGTGGGAACGTTAGGGTGTGAAAAACTATGTATGTATATACGTGAGTTATTAACACATGGAATTCATTGCCACAGGAGGTGGTGGAGGCTATAAGCATGGACGGCTTCAAGAGGGAATTGGATCAACATATGGACCAGAAGTCCATCAGTGGCTATTAGCCACAAGGTATAGATAGGAACTCTCGGTTCGGGGCAAGTGATGCACTGTATTCTTGATGCTTGGGAGGGGGGGACAACAGGGGGAGGGCTTCTAGTGTCCTGGCCCCACTGCTGGACCTCCTGATGGCACCTGGTATTTTTTGGCCACTGTGTGATGGGCTGGATGGACCAGTGGCTTGATCCAGCATTGGCTTCTCTTATGTTCTTATGTGGTGTCATCAAATTGCAGCGGATCCATGGCAACCGCGTACGTTTTCAAGGCGAGAGGCTAACAGAGGTGGTTTGCCATTGCCTTCCTCTGCATTAGGCCTAAAAACAAGTCAAAGAGATGGGAGCGCAACCTGGGAACTAAATTCTCTCCATCTGTTTTCATATTAGGGGGGAGAAAAAAACAAAAAGAGAAAGAAGGGCCAGATAAACAGGCCAAGGTGACCCAAGAGCGGAACAAGCGAGCAGGAACTGCTAAAGCCGACGGGAGTCACAACAGTGGCGCCGTGACCTGTTGAGTCTTGCTTGCCAGCGGCTTTCAAAAGAAAGGGAAAAGTCATCCGGCAAGGAGGCGACTGTAGCGGCTTCCGGGGAGAGATAGTGTGGTGCCAAAGGAGGGCTCTTTTCCCGCCTGGTCTTCTACCACCTGGGACCCGCGCAATATACACCAAACACCTTAACGAAGGGAGCACGCGGGTACTTACAACTCGTCCTGGATGTTATCGGTCAGCTTGAAGAGCTGCTCCTGCCCTTCTGCCTGGCTCTCGGAATAGCGGGGCAAGAGCCCCTGCGGCCCCCTGCAGCACCGCGGCCTTCTCCCTCTCTCCGCCTGCGTCCTGCCAATCACACACAAGAGTCCGTTTAGAAACAGGGAACTTTTGACAAGATTCCTACTTCTCCCTCCTTTGTACCCGTATGGTTTCCTATACTAGAATACTTACAGCAGTATGAAGATACCCCCAAGGAAATAGATCTGGCTCAAAAACCACTATTACTACATGCTACTGTTTGCTTATTTCTACTGTCGTTCATTGTGAAGGAATTTAAATCACGACGAAGGATTTTCTATTACCTCATAATAGTAGTTGAAACTTACGTAACTCACCACTTTCAAAGTATATTTGTTTATTCTTATGTACTTTAACATCACTTGCAAATGTTTTGTTGCACCTATTCACGTTGATGCATAGTTTTGTAATCATAATTTCTTGCATCAATAAAAAAATATTGTAAAAAAAAAAAAAGGAACAAGGAACTTGAGGGAGAAAGGGCACACAAGAAAGGTCGGCAGTGAACGGAACAAAGCGCTCCGTTTTAACTCCAGTTCTGAGGAAGGCGAGGCTGTTCCTTCCAATACAGGTCAGAGAAAGGGGGGGGGGTTCCGCACAACACCCCTTTCCTCGTACCGGAGGGTCACCCCCCAAGGGTGCTGCTGAAGGCTCTGCCTGCTGCGTTCATTCGTGGTGGACTAGCCTGCTGTCCGCTGATGCAGAAAAGCACAAGAGGGTGTTTGTTGCGTATTCCTGCACTGAACCAGAGGGGGAAGACCAGATGACCATCAAAGCTCCCTTCCAATCCTAACCTTCTACGGTCAAAGAACAATGAGACCAGCCTCCCTTCCACCATACTCGGCCTACGAGGTTATTGATCGTTCCAGATCAACCTCACCAGCTGCGATGAATGAAACAACAGGGTGAGAGGCAGTGTGGTGCAGTGGCTAAGAGTGTTGAACTAGTATCTGAGAGACCCAGGTCTGAAGCCCCACTTGTGCCATGGAAGCTCGCTGGGTGACCTTGGGCCAGTCACACGCTCTCAGCCTGACCCACCTCACGGGGTTGCTGTGAGGACAAAACGGAGGAGTAGGAGAACTATGTCAGCTACTTTGGGTCCCCATTGGGGAGAAAAAAGGTAAAGGTAAAGGATCCCTTGCTCGAAAGCTAGTCGAGTCCGACCCTAGTGTTGCGGTGCTCATCTCCATTTCAAAGCCAAAGAACCAGCGCTGTCCGAAGACGTTTCCGTGGTCATGTGGCCGGCATGACTAAACACCGAGGCGCATGGAACGCTGTTACCTTCCCACTGAAGTGGTCCCTATTTATCTACTTGCAATTTCTTGCTTTCAAATTGCTAGGTTGGCAGGAGCTGGAACTAGAGACGGGAGCTCACTCCGTCATGCGGCACACTCGGGTCTCGAACTGCTGAACTACTGACCTTCCATAGCCTGCAGTTCAGCGTCTTAACCACTTGAGCCACCGCAGCTCCAATTGCGGAGAAATACATGGTGCCTTAAGTGTCCATGCACGTATAACATGTGCTCTGATTACAAGGCGCATCTGTTCTATGATTCAAGAGATTTACCGATTGACGGGAAAGAGCCAAAGCCTGAAGAATGGCAATTTCTCACCCCAGTGAGGTTTTTTTAAATAAGGCATTTTGAGAAGACAAAATGAGAGCCAGTGATTTACCAGGGACATACTCTTAAAGAGAAAGCACAATCCCAGGAAGCCAAACCACTGGGAAAGCTCAGGGTTGTCCACCTGGGCTCCCAGTGCCATGCTAGTTGGACATTTGTACTATGTACAATGCCTGAACTAGCTACATGGGATGGGAAGATAAGCCCGTGAGACTAACGATCGAGGAAGGTAACTTTGAACTACACTGCAAGATCCACTGGCTTTGCATCACACGCCCCTCCCCTGCCGGTTCCACACAACACACTGCAGGAGGAAATTTAAAGGAGGTCACAAACAGGCCAAGGAGATTTTGACTTCAATGAGCCCTGGAAGCAATTATTCATGGGGTGCTCCTCCACTTGCAGCTTAGAGGTCAGTGTGGGCTGTGGCTCAGAGGAGCAGTGGCGCACACAAGGTCCCAGGTTCAACTCCCAGCATTGCCAGCAAAAAAAAAAAACGGACTGGGTAGCAGGTAATGTGAAAGACCTCTGCCGGAGACCCTGGAGAGCTACCGGAGATCTTGGGAGGGCTGCTGCCACTCCGTGTGTAGACAATGCTGACTTTGATAGACCAAAGGTATGAATACCGTATAAGACAGCTCGATGTGCACTCAAGGTTAAGAGGGAGGAAAAGAGCCCTCTGTCCATATATACAGTGTACCCCCCCCAAAAAAAGCCCACTGAGAAGGCTGTACATGGGCCGCAGTCTCCTTTCAGAACTTAAAACAGAGGAGAACGAACCACGTATGAGGGAATTGAAAACAAATCAGCCAGTATCATAATGGTGCAACCTCATTTGGAGCACTGTGTGCAGTTCTGGTCACCACACCTCAAAAAGGATATTATAGCATTGGAAAAAGTGCAGAAA
>NW_015176548.1:67555-88436 GCF_001447785.1 Gekko japonicus | reverse complement strand
TCTGTCTTCTTGGTGCTTGGGGGGGTCAACAGTGGGAGGGCTTCTAGTGTCCTGGCCCCACTGCTGGACCTCTTGATGGCACCTGGTATTTTTGGCCACTGTGTGACAGAGTGTTGGACTAGATGGCCATTGAACATAAGAACATAAGAGACGCCAATGTTGGATCAGGCCAAAGGCCCATCCAGTCCAACACTCTGTATCACACAGTGGCCAGAAATACCAGTGCCATCAGGAGGTCCACCAGTGGGGCCAGGACATTAGAAGTCCTCCCACTGTTGACCCCCCCAAGCACCAAGAAGACAGAGCATCACTTGCCCCAGAGTCCCTATCTATACCTTGTGGCTAATAGCCACTGATGGACCTCTGCTCCATATGCTTATCTAATTCCCTTTTGAAGCCGTCCATGCTTGTAGCTGCCACCACTTCCTGATCCAACATTGGCTTCTCCTATGTTCTTATGTTCTTAACCTGTAGGAAGGGGTGGGGAAAAACGTGATAGACAAAGCAGCTCGAGATTCTCAGATGCTTGGTAGTCACGAGGATACCTTCGGTAAACAGGCAGCCGACCCACCACAGACTCCAAGCTTCGCCCTGGATGCTACTCCTGAATTTTATTTTGGGGAGCAGCCAATCCTGCTTTCACTCTCCGCTCTGTCTCCCACGACTTCACAACCAGCATCTTGGGGATTCCCTGTGCAGACTCCCTCCAAATGCAAATTCAATATCTTGGGCTATATATACACATTATAGGATATGTACCAGCTGGCCTCCCTATTGCTGTTGCGTGAAACCACTATGGCTCGGCACTGGCCCACTCATTTCCCGGATGTAGGAACTGAAACTGATTATATTGCACTGCCCGCTTTAAATGTTTTAAATTGGCTTTATTGTATTGTTTTAATACTGTTATTTATTGCCTGCTTGAATTCTTTTAAGATGGTACTAAATTAATTTTTGTGAGCCGCCTGAGCCCACTTATCATTCATTATTATTTTCTTTATTAAACGTATACCCCGCCCTCCCAGCAATAGCCAGCTCAGGGCGGCTTCCCAAAATTTAAAACAACAATAAATAATATACTAATCATAAAATCACAAAACAGTAAAACAGTATAATATTAAAAGGGGCTCATCAATACAATCCAGATGTCATTAACAATTTAATAATTTAACAAGATGGCGTTCAGCTTCAAAACCTTTCAAGTGGTCGGCCGCAATCTGATATCGTGCGGCTGGCTCAGGCGGCTTAAGGCTCTAGGGGGGCAGGGTTTTTCTCCCGGTGCGGCTCCTAATTAAAGGCCTGGCGGAACAACTCCGTCTTGCAGGCCCTGTGGAAGGATGGGGTGTAAATCAAAACAATAAATACATAATAAACTAAATGGTTATTGGGCTGCCAGCTCTGGGCTGGGAAATCCTTGGAGATTTGGGGGTGGTGTCTGGGAACCGCAGGGTTTGTAGAAGGGGAGGGATCTCAGCAGGGTATAAATGCCACAGACTCCACCCTCCAAAGCAGCCATTTTCTCCAGGGGAACTGATCTTTGTAGTCTGGGGATCAGTCGTCATTCCGGGAAATCTCTTGGCTCCACCAGGAGGCTGTAGACCCTATAGCCAAGCCACAGTCTTGGCCATTTATTTTGGGCCCCTGCCCGCATTGGCTTCCCCCTTGCAGACTGAAGGGCGGCTGCTGTCCGTTTGATCCAAAGGATCTTGCGTCGCACTGAGTTTTTCTGCTTCAACCTTTTGGCAGCAGCACACAGGAGTGACTGGCTTTTTGCAGATGTTTCCTCCAGGGGCTAGTTTCCTCCCTTGAACTGCAGCGCCCCCCCCCCCCACGTGGGTTCTGGTGGTGAAGAAACACAGGCCCTTCTTTCACTGACTTGCCCCGCCTCCTCGGGCGTTCCTTTCGCCTCTATCAGTGGAATTACGCGGCTCCGGGCACTTCCAACTTCAAAGGAAAGGGGTCCTGGCTGAAGTCAACTGCGCATATACCGCCATTGCATAAAGGAACATGGATTGCAAGCAAAATCTCCTGGCATTTTACAGTAGACATGATAAAAAGGTTAGAACACTTTCCATATGAAGAAAGGTTAAAGTGCTTGGGGCTCTTTAGCTTGGAGAAACGACGGCTGAGGGGTGACATGATCGAGGTTTGTAAGATTATGCATGGGATAGAGCAGGTAGAGAAAGAAGTACTTTCCTCTCTTTCTCACAATACAAGAACTTGTGGGCACTCCATGAAATTGCTGAGCAGTCGGGTTGGAACAGATAAAAGGAAGTCCTTCTTCACCCAAAGAGTGATTAACACATGGAATTCACTGTCACAGGAGGTGGCGGCGGCTACAAGCATGGACAGCTTCAAGAGGGAATTAGATAAGCATATGGAGTAGATGTCCATCAGTGGCTATTAGCCACAAGGTAAAGATAGGAACTCTCGGTCTGGGGCAAGGAATGCTCTGTATACTTGGTGCTTGGGGGGAGCAACAGTAAGAGGGCTTCTAGTGTCCCGGCCCCACTGCTGGACCTCCTGATGGCACCTGGTATTTTTGGCCACTGTGTGACAGAATGTTGGACTGGATGGGCCACGGGCCTGATCCAACATTGGCTTCTCTTATGTTCTTAAATAACAGGATGTTCTGCAGGTCATTAATTCATAGGCCATCCTAAATTGGAAGTGACTTGACACTATCTCTCCCTCTTTCTGTCACACACACACACACACACACAGAGAGAGAGAGAGAGAGAGAGAGAGAGAGAGAGAGAGCTGCTAGGCAACTGTGGCCACCTCTCTATCTCAATGATGCTACATTTCCCGATTTGGTGTTACTCGGTTAGTTCCATGATGCTCAGCCAGGCACTCGAGGCATCTTGTGATGATGATAAAGGGGTGGTCCCCTGCAATTCTAAATTGCATCCTGCTGGTAGTAACAAGAGTGGCCTTAATTGGGGCAGGCCACCAGCTTCTGGCAAATTGGTTTCTCCAGTCTGGATGGACAACGGCATTCCACACGACTAATTTTTTTCTTTTAAATCCACAATTTGTTCTGCGGTCTTGTGTTATTGCTCGGTAAATAACGAGCCACCTCTGAAGGAAATCCAAATCCGCAGAGCAGAAATGAATCCTGGTGCGCCCCTCATCTGCGCCGCATTAAACTCAACTCAACACGTTGGCTGATTTGCTCTTAATGGGAACATAAAAGCCGCACAAGGGAGAAATGCCCTCACATCCACCCATCGCAGCGGGGAACGGCCCTGGTGAATGGAGGCAATAAAAAGAGAGAGACTGAGAGCAGTGATGTCAGGAGCTGCATGGGACAGAGTGCCACTGTTCAGACCGAGTTGGACACGAGGGGAAAGCGTTGCGCCAAGCAATCTGTGCTGACCCAAAGTGCTTCCCTGGGTTGAGTCGCATCAGTTGCTGGCTATTAAAACAAGTCACAATATTCGGGGGGAATTTCCATCATTTCAGAATGCGGCACAAAATGTTCCCCCTACTGCTTAGTGCCAAATTGTCTTGCGCCCTCAAAGAAAAGAAACTCAGGGTGGTAACTATGGTTCTCTCCCCGACTTCATGCTCCCAACAACCTTGTAAAGTAGGGTAGGCTGAGAGCGCATGGGTGGCCCACATTACTGGGTGAGCTTTGTGGCACTGCAGGGATTTGAAACTGGGTTTCCTCGGTCCTAGTCTGGCACTCTAGCCGCTATGGTAGAAGTGTAGTGGCCTCATGATGAAGCGAGCAGAAGCAGAGGTTCCTCCTGTTGGTTTAGGGCCTTGGCAGAGACCCTGCCCGCCATGTTCTTATCCAGGCAGTCAGACAGTCTGGTCTTGAAAGGCATGTAGAACCAATAGGACGGCTCCGAGCTACAAGTGTCCCGAGACCTGATCAGCACCATGCTCCCTGGGTTAGCTGGGTTAGCTAGTCAGGCATTACTCCTTGAAGCAAACCTTGAGGGATCCAGCTGCCGGTGCAAAGATACATGAAGGTCCCTGTGAGATATCTACAAATGGCCGTGGAAAGAGAGCAACGTTCTCCAGAGATCTGGCATAGAAGCATGCCCGTTCCATAAGTTCCTGACCAGAGATCGTCATGACGAGAAGCTGGACCAAACACCATAAGGTCTGCTTTTCCATCATCTCATGGAAGACATCAAATCCCAGACCGCTATCGTTCTCCTAAAGTGAGCATCCTGTGCTGCAGTGTGTCTTGGATGCCCGTACGCATGGCTTCCAGGGCACTCTGCTCCACGTTCACAACCGCCTCAAGATGTCCAGGGCAGAACTGCATGGCCTGTGCATACCCACAGACCTTGAAGTTCTGGTCAAACGAAAATGTTTCTCATTTAATGACCAGCAGTACCTTGATGGAATATTCTTGGAGCAGGTCAGAGTTCAAATGGAAGAGCCTTAGACCTGAAGCATAGCCTACTGCATAGGAAAAAGAAAGAGGTCTCCTGTGGTTGAGTTTGACTGGGATATGGTGGTGAATCCCTGTCGGATTGAGAAGATGCTGAAGAGCCTGCTTAGTAGTAATTGTTACAATCTATTCCCATCCCAAAATGCTTACTGTACAGTAACTTGCTCACGATCACTCTCGCTCTCTCCCCATGGGACAAGTTCAGTGTTGGTTTCCCCTCATCGTGAAGAAACGTTTGGATGGGTATCTGAATCACAGACAGGTAATGGACTTGTCTGAAGGGTTGATGAGCAAATCCCAGGATCCTATCTATGGGAAGTGGTCTTTTGAACACATCCAAACCTGTTTGTACCTCCTGGTGCACAAATAGCCAGAATACTGCCATCAACTGGGGTTCACAGGATTGGGTTCTCTATGAACTCTCAGAGGAAGAGCAGAGGTCTGAAGATGCTTGGGCTTATCTTTCTGTTGGAAGCTCTGGAGTGGGATTGCTTGAATCCTTCAGAGGACTGTTGTCTAGGAATCCGCTTGGAGGGGAAGAAGGACTGCAGAGGTCTCTTTTCACTGTCTTTCTTGGCTGCTGAGAATGCTTTTTTTTTCGTTGTCTGCCTTGATGAATCTGCCCCTTAGTCCACCGATTTCAGCACTGCCTACTCTGACTGGCAGCCGCTCTCCAGGGTCTCAGACTGAGGTCTTTCACGTCACCTACTGCCAGATCCTTTAAACTGGGGATTGAACCCGGGACCTTCCGTATGTCAAAGAGATGCTCTGCCACTGAGCTATGGCCCCTCCCTTCCTCAAATTTATCTGAAAACCTCGGTCCCAGCATTGGCTGGGTGTGCCTGGGAATCCAAATCTACGGTCCAGTTCCTCAGCCACACATTTCATCAACTTCCATGGTGCGAGATTCCAATCAGACAGGATCCAAAGGACAAACAAGCCAGGAGATTTTTCTTCTATTTTATCCTTCACTTTTTGGGTATTTTTGCATTTCTGTGTATGTGTGTGTGCCCGTGCCTAGAAGTCATGGCAACCTCTGGCGACTCCTACTGGGGCATGGAGGATATTCAGAGAAGTGGCTTAAGTCTTGCCCCAAATGGCACATGCAAAACCTAATTCCCATCTTCACCCTTTAGCCAAGCCATTCAGAAACCCGTGGCTGTATAATCTCCTTGGGCCAGTTCATCACTGTTCTACTGGGAACTCTCCCTGCGAGGCCGAGACCCAGCCCTGCTGTTTCCCCACCCACCTGGCAAACCGTTTCCCTGAAGCTGACTTCGAAGAAATCGCCGCCGCCGGCTCCATCACAGTAAACTAGACCTGCTGAATACCAGTAAACCAAACCCTGGCGTACAAGGCCAGACACTCTGTATGTATGCCTGTTATTTGAGCTGCTTTTGATTTAAAAGCTTTGCTGTTCAGGACTTTGCGGAATTTGTCCAATCAAAGTAGCCCCAGGAGATAGCTTGGCAAGCTCTGTTTTTAAGGCCTGTTAACAAACAAGTCTCCTCTTCTTCTTCTGAAATTGCAAAACATTCAAAGAAGGAAGCAATCAAGACAGACATCCCCCCCCCCCCGGCTCATTCATTCTGAGAACTTTGGAAAATGAATGACTGGGGGAAGGGGGACTAGAGAATGATCAATTTGCTGCATAAGAGGAATTCTGCCGTGCTGTGTTACAGGAAGAGAGAACCATCCCTACACTAAACTGAGAAAGGTCCTTCCATTATTTGTTGCTGTTGTTGTTCAGTTGCACAGTCGAGTCCGACTCTTCGCGACCCCATGGACCAGATCCCGCCAGGCCCTCCTGTCTTCCACCGTCCTCTGAAGTTGGCTCAATTTCATGTTCGTTGCATCGATGACACTGTCTAACCATCTCATCCTTTGCCGTCCCCGTCTTCTTTGACCTTCAATCTTCCCCAGCATCAGGGTCTTCTCCAGTGAGTGCTCCCTTCTCATTGGGTGGCCAAAGTATTTGAGCTTCAGTTTCATTATCTGGCCTTCCAGGGAACAGTCAGGGTTGAGTTCTTTTAGGATTGACTGATTTGATCTCCTTGCAGTCCAAGGGGCTCTCAAGAGTCTTCTCCAGCACCATAGGTCAAAAGAATCTATTCTTCGGCGCTCAGCCTTCCTTATAGTCCAACTATAAGGCCAACAGCCATACATGAGTACTGGGAATACTTTCTTTAAAAAGGTGAGCACTGCTGTCTGGTGGCTGCTACACATACCCAGCCAACCTGGGTCTGAAGAGGAACAGCTTAGCAGTTAATTGGGGTGGGACAGAGGTGGCCATGTTTAGTACTGTTGCATGGCCAAATGGCCCATTATTTACACAATCTCAGCCTTCCTTCCCATCTTAGAGCCTCGGCTAAAGGTCTTTCCCTCAAACATGTTGTGGGGTCCATTTAACAACCCCCCCCCAAGACTGCAAATGTTCCAGCATGGCCCCAGATTCAATTTTCCATACATCCTCATGTATGAAACTTTTACCCTTTCGGCCATGCTTATTTACAAACAATCTTAAAACTGTTCAATATTTTCTTAATGGTGGTAATACTGATACTACAATTATGGTTGTAAAATTCTTAGTGGAATCAGCCACACTTAGATACAGTCTTTTTACATAATACACATATTTTATTGTCTAGATTTACTTACTGGAATTAAATGTATCTTCTTAAATGTATCTATTATATACTATTGTGTCTGAATCTGAATCTAGTACTGTTGCGTCCAAAACCATGGAGTCCTGCCGCATTCTCCAAACCCATCGTATTTCAAACTTTGCACAACTGATGAAGTGGGTTCTGGCGCCCATGAAAGCCTATGCCACAATGAAACTGTTAAGTTTTATGGTGTACTTGATTTGTTTGTGGATCCTAATATAGCCCTCACAGAAAATAAAAGGAGAAATTAGGACGCTGTAGCTAGTTGGCCGCAAAGGTCCTGTGCGGCTTTTTGTTTTTGTAGATCATGGAATGACTAAAGCCGCTTCATTGACAAGTACAGACCGGCTGAGTTCTTCCCACAGTGCTGTGTGTCAGCAAGGCGGTATCACAAAGATACCTGCTGTCGGAGAGAGGCTGTGGCAGAGTGCTAGAGCATCTGCTTTGCAGGTAGAAGGTCCCAGGTTCAATCCCCAGCATTGCCAGTTATAAGGACTGGGCAGTACCAGTACCATAATAAGAGCACACCAACTGTGCTCACCTTTATATTTAGGTTTAATGTTATCACAATCTCTACCAGCCGTTTTGATTTCCTGACAGTTCTATGCTATAGACAATTATTTATGCCGGCTAGATTGAATGCTATTCCGTCAGGGGAGCTATCGGGATGCTTAAACAAGGCGCCTTACTCTGAGTCACTGTGCCAATGTGGTTCTGGCCAAATAGACACCCTTCAGCATTGTCTATTCGACTGTGATTTTCTTGAGGATGCAAGAGAGAGTTGGACAAAAACCTAAAACCAGGACTCTAGGGGTGAACTGGATAATTTGAGGTTTCATTTAGCAGAGGTCAATTTTAATATTGCATTGGCAGTTGCCAAGTTCTTTTCTCAGTTAAGATTAAAAATCATTAAATTTTACATTATATAAAAACGTGTATTAAATAAATTTCCCTTCTTTTATTTTTTTTAGTCTTAGTGTAACACTGTTCAGAGCCGAACTGGCTGTAAGAGCAGTATAATTCAAATAATTTAAAGAAATGAAAGACCTCTACCCAAGAACTACTGCCAGTTAAGAGTAGACTAGACCAACCCTGATATACTATTACCCTGAAACACTGATACAAGGCAGCTTCAGGTGTTCTCCTGAAGCCGGTACTCCTCGAATCCTAATCTTCCCTCCAAAGTGATGTGGTTGATCCATATTAACAGGGACTTCCATGTGGTGGCACCTTGCCTATGGAATAACCTACTCACTGCCAGGGCTATTTTTGGGCAGGAACGCACAGGAACAGAGTTCCGGCTGGCTCCTGAGTTGGCCACGCCCAGCAGGAACTCATTAGCATAATAGGCCACACCCAACAGCAGAAACTCATTAGAACTGGCTACATTAGGGGTGTGTGGCCTAACATGCAAAGGAGTTCCTGCTACAAAAAAAGCCCTGGGTTTTGACAACAAACAAGGTAAACAGAATAAGAAGCAAAAGGTGGGTGTGGCTGGATGACCACACTTCTGGTAACCTGGGGGAGCGGCCTAATATGCTAATATGCTGTGCTGTCAAGGGTGTGGCCTAATATGCTAATGAGTGTCTGCTGTTGGGTGTGGCCTATTATGCTAATACGTTCCTGCTGGGCTTTTTCTACAAAAAGAGCCCTGGTGCCATCTGTCTGGCACCTGATTTGGGCAGTTTCCATTGCCAGGTTTAAAGCTGGATCTTCAAGTAAACCTTTCATTATTTATTTTATTCACTAAAACATGTATCTCCTGCCTTTCCTTGTGGGTTCAAGGCAGCTTACAATAACAGTTAAAAACATTTTCAGTTAAAACCAAAAATAAAATAACAAACCCCAAATCTCTCCCCTCCCCAAAGATGCCTGTTGTTCAACCCCTCTGAAAAGCCCTGGCAGGCCCAGGCTCTGGTCAATGCCAGACAGGACACCCTAAGTGGTGGGATGGCCAACAGATGGCTGCCTGATGACCGTAGTTGGTGCACAAGGACATACAGGAGATGGCCCTTCAAATATATATAAATGCAATATATATCTTGATTGTATTTATTAGCTATACTATGATGTTACCTGCTCCTGAGCCCCACATTCGTGGGGGAGAGTGGGATATAAATCTAACAAATAAATATAGTTTAATATATACTTATATTACAGTTATGCAGGGATAGGTACGGCCTCCTCCTTTTCTCCTTCCACCGCGGGTGTTTATTGTTTTGATGGAACGCTGTGGATCATTGCTTATTTACCTGTTGCCATTTTGCCTTTTACTATATGGATTTCTTTACTATTTGTTTTATTGTTTACCATTGGCCATTTCATGAGCCCCTGGGCAAAGCGGCAGGATACAGATGACTTAAATAAACTTCCTAGAGTGTGGAGTCATGAAACAGCTGGGGGAAAGGGGTTGGGGGACGGGAACATTAAACAAAGCGATAACCAACTTCATGAGGAAAGTCAAGACCGAACAGCAAGAGAAGGCATTGAGCCCGACCCTGATATGCACGGAAGATAATGGCCAAATTTTCCCAACTAGTGGTTCAGTTTGAAAGCCGGACTTTCTTCTTGGCACCCGGGGTGAAATCGTGACCCAAGCAATGAAATTCCAAGTAAAACTGATGTTTAAACCAATGCCCGCCTTTGCTAAAAGACGGCACATAAGGCGAAAATCATACAAAACAGCACAAAAACAACTGCGGTGGGAAAAGTAAGGAAGACGCCCGTTCTTGCAGAACCCTAGTGGTCATTCAGACTTGCCACATGTAGAAGAAAGAACATGTGTGCTTCTCTCACAGAGAAGTGGGTTTGGGAGATCAGTCGACACAAATGTTCGGTGAGCAAAACAGTGTTCCGTTCTGCCTCCCCGATCATGCAAATCAACTCCCCCCCCCGAAACAAGAGACCTCTATATGCCTTCTCTGCCAGCACAGCAGTGTAAGCGGTTCCAACGCACCCTCCAGCCTGACTAATTAATCCAATCAGCGGGATTCAAGTTCGCAAGCTCAAGTGGAACATACAACAGTGCGGCCTGGTATTCAAAACCCCCTGCCTCCATCTCGACATTGCTGCTGTCAGAACTATAACACTAAATCAAGAACCAAGACTTGCCTATGTTTCTCTCTAGTCCTGAGCTGGCGATCGATTCTCTTACAGTTTTATCCGTGGTATGGGGGGGATTCAGAACTTTTTTGGCAGGTGGGACCTGGGGATCCCCTGGAACTACGGCTCATTTCCAGACTACAGACATCAGTCCCCCCTGAAGAAAATGGATGTTTCGGAGGGTGAATGCTATGGCATTGTACCCCAGAGGTCTTTGCCCTCACCAGCCTCCACCCCCAAATCTCCAGGAGTTTCCCAACCTGGAGCTGGCAACTATTCCCACTCCCCACTGGTGGCTGGGGAAGACCTGGGAGCACTTGCTGTAAGATCCAGTTTGGGGTAGTGGTTAAGTCTCTAACTTGGGAGAACCGGGTTTGATTCCCCACTCCTCCACTTGCACCTGCTGGATGACCTTGGGCAAGCCATAGTTCTGGCACAGCTGTCCTTGAAAGAGCAGTTCTCTCAGACCTCTCTCAGCCCAACCTACCTCACAGGGTGTCTGCTGCAGGGAGGGGAAGGGAAGGGAAAGGAGTCTGTAAACTGTTCTGAGACTTCCAGTGAAGGACGGGGTATAAATCCAATCTCCTCCTCTTCTAAGGAGAGCCAGTGTGGTGTAATGTTGACAGTGTTGGACTAGGATCTGGGAGACCCAGGTTTGAATTCCGATTATGCCATGGCAGATTGCTTGGTGACCTTGGGCTGGTGACACCCTTAGCCTAACCTACCTTGCAGGGTTGTTGTGAGGATAAAATGGAGGAAAGGAGAAGTATTTAAGTTGTTCTGGATCCTCACTGGGGATAGCAGCAGGGGTATAAATGAATTAACTAAATAAGGAGCAAGAGCCAGTCCCACCCATCTGGTGCTTCACTGGCCACAGAATCCAGCACCTACTACCCTCCAACTTGATGGGGACCAACATCCCAAACTTCCCCGAGACCAAGAAGAAGACTCGCTTCCCACGCCCCGCCCACCACGGTCCTTCACCACTACGACTGTCTCCAGTGCTTAGAAGAACCTTCCTAAAGTAAGCAAGGAAGTTCTGGGAACACGTCAGTGACCAATTGAACATATTTCCCCCCTGGAGTCCAACGCCTCTTTACAACTTAGGACCTCAGAAATTTAAAAAAAAAAATAATAATTGCAGGTTTACATTTCTGAACGGTAACGCGACTGCGTCTTAACAGCAAACGGGATACATTACATGCCGTGTGAGAGGGGTTAAATAGGACAGCCTCAGCTCCTTCTAAACTTTTGCCCTCTGGATATGTACTCATTGGCTGCCGTACAAGACTCGAGCAGCATTACACGCCTTAACGATCTGGTTCAACTGTCGGTCAGGCCTGGGGACTGGCGTTGGGCCAGACCGCAATCAAATGGGACACGAACCTCCCCGCCCGTAACCCCCCCCCCTTTCAGATCATCCCCGAAGGTTCAGATTATCTCCTTTTTGTCGTGCTGGTTAAATTTATGGAGTAGAACCCCGAAGCCGCATTCCTTGGCTCTGGCCCGGCCCACGCGAGGCCTCCTTTTGTTTGGTACTGTAAGCGAGACGTGCTTTGGAGGATTGCAAGGTTGTTAGTTCAGGCACTGACTGTTTGCTCATGACTGAAATGAAGAGAGTTCAAGGGAAGGGCAAAAGGACAGCCCAAGTGTAAAACCCCATCCCAGCAGGCCCCGGGCCTCCAAACACAGGGAGAATCACAGCTCAGCAGCCGGCACAATGACAACCCCCCTCCCCCCCCGCCCCTTTCCCTGTGACAAAAGGCTGCCTGAGGGTCAGGAGCTGACAACCCTGTCATTCTTCTGCAAAATACCTGCCGGCTGAAGAGGACGCTGGATGACACTGGAGGGAGAGGGGTTTCAGGGCCCCCGTTGTTACAGCCGATGACCAAAATTGGGTGGGAGTCCCCCTCGAACTCTCGACAAATTCCCCAGATTAATTTCGGCGAACTATTTCCCAACATTTTTGGGACACACACCAAAGAACGTCCAGTAGTTTTATCAGCTATGTTTATAGCTTCTGAGGAGGACAAGGTGGCGTATAATGAAAGAGAAGCAGGAGAGTAGGTTTCTGTGCCCCTGCTTTTCTTCTGCAAAATACCTGCCGGCTGAAGAGGACGCTGGATGACACTGGAGGGAGAGGGGTTTCAGGGCCCCCGTTGTTACAGCCGATGACCAAAACTGGGTGGGAGCCCCCCTCGAACTCTCGACAAATCCCCCAGATTAATTTCGGCAAACTATTTCCCAACATTTTTGGGACACCCACCAAAGAACGTCCAGTAGTTTTATCAGCTATGTTTATAGCTTCTGAGGAGGACAAGGTGGCGTATAATGAAAGAGAAGCAGGAGAGTAGGTTTCTGTGCCCCTGCTTGATGGTCTACCTTCAGGAATCTCAAAGTGGCTTTCAAATGCCTTCCTCTCCCTACAACAGGACCCCTGCGAGGTAGGTGGGGCTGAGAGAGGTCTGAGGGAAGGGTAACTGGCCCAAGGTCACCCAGCAGGCTTCATGTGGAGGAGCTGAGAATCAAACCTGGTTCTCAACAACGCCCCCTTCCTCCTATTTCGGCCTCGCAGCGACCCTCCGGAACGTCAGATTGAGAGAGAGTGAGTGGCACGGGGTCATTTGGTGAACTTCGTGGCTGAGTCGAGGATTTGAACCCAGGTCTCTCCGGGCCCATTCCGTCTCTCAAATGACACAGTTTTGAACTTATGAAGTCCTCTATCCCAAGTCATACTCTTGGGTCCATCTAGCCCAGTACTGCCAATGCTGAAAGGCATCCAGGACTTCAGGCAGTGAACATTCTTCTACCCGACATCCTTTCACAGGAGGTGATGAAGACTGAGCCTGGGACCTTCTAAATACACAGCATACCCCCATCACTAAACGATGGCTCCTCAGACAGTTGTATTTAGGACCCTTAGCTGACCATCACCGTATTTCCCTGCGTCTCTTCAGTTTTCAGCCCTTGACAGAGTATGTCCGGCGTTGTCATCTTTCACCAGTGAAACACACCAAATGTGTGCTATAACATACAGGACATAATGTTTTGGAAGAGCAGCCATAGTAGCTAACGGAGACAGAAATGGGGGGAAAGAATAACGAAAAGGCAAGAGGTGCCTGGATACTTCTCTCAGCTGGAGGGGGCGGAGGGGAAAGAGAATGTCTTAATACAGAAGGGGAGTGTGAGATGGGGCAGAAGAAGAAGAAAAGGAACACACAGGAATTATCTTACGTACCGAGATGACCCCTGCTTCTGCACTATGAACCAATGCCTCCGAGTCAACTGGAGACCAAGTACAAAAGGGGAAAACAAGAAGATGAACCGGAAAAGTGAAACAAAAAGGCCACAAAATTCAGACCAGCCTGTTGAACCAGCAACCAGTGCGATCATCACTGCTGCGCTGCAAGGTTGCCTGGAGTGCAAAGCTTGACCCTAGGAAAGGAGATGCCATTTCTTTTCAAAGGAACACCGACCCTTCCTCTGCCTTTCAAATTAACTGGGATGCATGCCCGCTTGATTGCCAACTGTTCTCCTGACGCAGGCTCTTACGCCTTTAAAGCGCAATAAGGACAAAAAGTAACCGGGGCCCTGGCCTCTGCTTTCCTCCTTCCAGTGCCAAGAAAAACACGCCCCCCCCTCTTTCCGTGCCAGTGCCACAGGAGTTGCGCCTCAGACAGGCGCAGACAGAGCGTGTGCACGGTTTTTGCCCCCATCAAAACTTCTGAATTAAGGGCAGGTTTTGTCGCGATGAGTCGTTCTTGGCTGAACTCTGCTTGAACCCAGAAGCGGATCGGCTTGTTACACTGACAACAATGCTCTGATTACCTGCTTAAGACAGGACGGTTCAGAGCAAGTTCGCGTCCCCAGTCTGTCCCCGGACTCGCCACGCCGTTTTCAAAACACTTCCCGAAATTGTCCGAACCTTCCTGTTTGCACACCGGCGGCGGCATCCGAAACCTCGCCTCCTTTTCACAGGGGCATGGGAGGAGGTGATTTGCTTTATCTCACTTCTTGTTAACAGGCGGATGTGAACAGCTCTTGGCAGAAGTTAAACAGGCAGGGCAGGGTTTTTCCTGATTTATTTTAAAAACTAATTGTAGCATTACCGTGCGGGGGGGGGGTGCTGGGAGGGGAGCAGGAAGATGATATTTAGAGAACGGCTCAATGAGTCCCTTCTGAACTTCTCTGTTAAGTGAAAAGGTAAATGCTCCTTAGTAAGTGGTGACGGGTAGGAAAGATGGCAATGGTATAGCCCGATCTCATCAGATCTCAGAAACTAAGCTGGGTTAAGTACTTGGATGGGTAACCACCACTGTTCCCTCTAAGCTGAGCTAGTGTGAGCCAGCTCACAGTTTTTTAGCCTCTGGCTCACACATTTTTTTTGTCTCAGCTCAGGAAGGAGGGCTCCAGAGCAAACTAGTTTATGCAGCAGCCAAATCGCTCGCTCACAGTTTTAATGCCAGCATCTCACAAAGTAGAATTTTTGCTCATAAGACTCCACAGCTTAGAGGGAGCGTTGGTAACTACCAAGGAAGACAGGAGGCTGAAGTTGGTTCCTTATTCGCACTTCCTTATTCATTCCTTATTCGTTACTTATTCGTGTAGTAGTCAGAAACACTAGGGAGAGTGAGTTGGAAAGCTCTGAACCCCAAAATAAGGTCAACGTCAGTCTCCTAAGGAAGACTCTGCTGAGGAAGGCAATGGCCAACCACTTCTGCTTCTCACTTGTTCTGGAAGCCCGTTCCTGGCATCGCCTTAAGTCAGTATGTACATAAGTGAGGAATCAGCTTTTCAGTGGCTCCAGATTTTTAGCTGTGGTTGGCTGGGGAGAAACATGGCATGCAACAGCTGGCTGGTTTTTCTCATGTACACTAAGCAAGAATTGATGCTTTGAGTCAGGACTTCCTTTTTTAAGGCAAGGAGCGGTCTGCAGCTCAATGGCTGAGCCCACACTCTGGATTGAGGAACTACTGAACCAGTGTTCCAAGCTGAGTTAGTTTGAGCCAGCTCACAGTTTTTTAGCCATTTCCACAGGAAGGGTACCAGACCTTGGAGAGAGACGAAGGCTCGAAGATGGATCCCTGTCTCCAGTTGAAAGGCCTCAGGTATAGCCAAAGATCCTGCAGAGCCACTGCCAGTCAAGAGTAGACGATAGTGCATCCAGGCAGATCAATGTTCTAGCAGAGAGTCATCTATTTCCACAGGAAGGGTACCAGACCTTGGAGAAAGACGAAGGCTCGAAGATGGATTCCTGTCTCCAGTTGAAAGGCAGGTCCTGGAAAAGGGCCAAGACTCTAGAAAACCACTGGCAGCAAGAGTAGACGCCACTGAGGTAGACAAATCATGTTTGTTTCATGTTCTGCCCTGACCTGGATGGCTAGTCCGATCTCATCAGATATCAGGAGCTAAGTGGGGGGTCAGCCCTGGTTAGTTCCTGGATGAGAGACCACCAAGGAAGCCCAGGGTTGTTAACAGCGAGGCAAGCAATGGCAAATCACCTCTATCCATCTCTTGAAAACTCTGTCGGGTCACCGTAAGTTGGCTGCAACTTGATGGCACTTCCCACCACCTGTTTCATGCAGCCACTGTTTATGGGGATGTGACAGAGGGCATTCAGAAGGGGGCCTGTGTTCAGTTCCTCATATCTCCGCTTAAGCACTTTCTGGTGGGAAAGAATTTTCTGTGCCTGAAGCACTGAATTGTGGAGTAGCAATATTCCACAGGAAGGGTACCAGACCTTGGAGAAAGACGAAGGCTCGAAGATGGATTCCTGTCTCCAGTTGAAAGGCAGGTCCTGGAAAAGGGCCAAGACTCTAGAAAACCACTGGCAGCAAGAGTAGACGCCACTGAGGTAGACAAATCATGTTTGTTTCATGTTCTGCCCTGACCTGGATGGCTAGTCCGATCTCATCAGATATCAGGAGCTAAGTGAGGGTCAGCCCTGGTTAGTTCCTGGATGAGAGACCACCAAGGAAGCCCAGGGTTGTTAACAGCGAGGCAAGCAATGGCAAATCACCTCTATCCGTCTCTTGAAAACTCTGTCGGGTCACTGTAAGTTGGCTGCAACTTGATGGCACTTCCCACCACCTGTTTCATGCAGCCACTGTTTATGGGGATGTGACAGAGGGCATTCAGAAGGGGGCCTGTGTTCAGTTCCTCATATCTCCGCTTAAGCACTTTCTGGTGGGAAAGAATTTTCTGTGCCTGAAACACTGAATTGTGGAGTAGCAATAAAGAGAACTATGGTGCTGGAGAAGACTCTTGAGAGTCCCTTGGACTGGAAGAAGATCAAATCAGTCAATCCTAAAAGAAATCAACCCTGACTGTTCCCTGGAAGGCCAGATAATGAAACTGAAGCTCAAATACTTTGGCCACCAAATGAGAAGGGAGCACTCACTGGAGAAGACCCTGATGCTGGGAAAGATTGAAGGTCAAAGAAAACGGGGACGGCAAAGGATGAGATGGTTAGACAGTGTCATAGATGCAACGAACATGAAATTGAGCCAACTTCAGAGGACGGCGGAAGACAGGAAGGCCTGGCGTGATCTGGTCCATGGGGTCACAAAGAGTCGGACTCGACTTGCGACTGAACAACAACAACAACAATAAAGAGAGAGAGAGAGAGAGATGTGGGAAGGGCCACCTCAGGCATATCAGCCATGATGGCAGATGCAGCCTTGGGTCCAGAGTCTTCTCTTTTCTGCTGGAGGTGAAGATTTGCTCTGGGGTGTGGCCGTGGTGACCGTGTAGTTTTAGTTCCCCTGTGTAGTCGCTGTGAATGGCCCAATGGCACGCACGTGTCGCCCTCGCCTCTCAAGTTTCTGCCACATCCTCTAAAGACAGATGAGATGAGCCAGTGGGGTTCAACGGGTCATCGGACTGGTCAACTCCCTGCTTGGCCGCGCAACGAGCTGCGTTGCCTTGGGCCAGGCACTCTCTCTTGGCCTAACCTGCCTCGCAACGGTACTGTGAGGATAACACAGAAAACACTGAGGATAAAACAGAAAACACGTACACCACCCTGAGCTCCTTGAAAGGAAGGTGGTAAAAAAAATAAATGTGATGGGATAGATACAAATGGCTCTAATTCCAAGAAATTATAGATGATGTGGATTTTTGTGCTGCTCATCTCGCTGTCCTGTGTTCATGTTTTCCTTGATGTGGATTTTTGTGCTGCTCATCTCGCATGTTTTCCGGTAAAGCCCTCTGTAAGTTGCCAACCTCCAAATAGGGCCTGGAGATCTTACTACTGACCTCCAGAAGACAGAAATAAATTCCCCTGGAGAAAATGGCTGCTTTGGAGGCTGGGCACTGTGGCCTTATAGTCTGCTGAGACCCCTTCCCTTCCCAAACCCCGATCTTCCCTGGGTCCACTCTCAAATCTCCAGCAATTTCCCACCCAGGAACTGACAACCCTACGAGTCTGGACCCTGCCTCTTCCCGTGTTCAAAGAGCCTGGTTGTGCACATTCCAGAGTGTAGGGCTACAGAGATGGAAAGGATAACTGAAAGAGCTTAGAGCTAAACGTTTTGCAACATGGACACCCTGTATGCCTTCCTTACTTAAGGAGGCTGTAGACTTGCTTCCCTTTGCAAACCTACACAATTCCAGATCTGCACAACGTAAACGCTCTCCCCCTCTGCCTTTCCCACCCAACTCTGAAGCTTGCGGTGGCAGCTGCATTTATCAAGCTGGCCTCCGCTAGAGACAAGCCATCACTGTCGCTGCAAAAGGCTCACAAAGGTGGCATTTGAGTAATATCGCAGCCATCAGTCTGGGAATGAAAGAGCCAACTGTGAGACGCCTGGTGTCTCTCGGCTGGTGTGAAACTAACTTTGCCTGCCTTTCCGTGGCCTTATTATAACCGATGTGCTTCCTGGACAAAAAAAAGAAGTAGTCTTGAATAGAAACCCAGTCTACATCTATCATCTCTTTCAAGCTCTCAGTAGGGCTGATTTTTTTTTTAAAAAAAGGCTCTAATTACCTCTGAACAAATGTGTTTCACAGACTGAACTACAGAATCTATTCCCTGTGCGTAGGCTTAAGGCAACTACAAACACACAAACCCGGGGGTGGGGTGGGGTGGGGGGGGGAAGAGAATACTTCCACAGCATAGCAACAAGCAACTCGCTTTTCACTGCCGTTCTATAATTCAGTGGATCTTTCAGCGTTAATACCATTTGAATCACACTGAATGGCTTCAACAGGACTTAATGCATCCTGTTCAATGAAACGTGCAATGATTATCTAGACTACGAAAGAAGACAGGATCAAGGGGCCAGTTCACGCTACTGCTGCCCATTCAAATAACGATTAGAGGTAGTGTACAAAGAGGAACACAAAGCTGCCTTATACTGAATCAGACCTTTTGGTCTGTCACGGTCAGCACCGTCTACTCAGATCGGCAGCGGTTCTCCAGGGTTCCAAGTAGAGTTCTTTCACATCACCTACTGTGAGGTCTATTGAACTGGAGATGCTGGGGACTGAAACTGGGACCTTTTGCATGTCAAGCAAACACTCTAGCACTAAGCTCTAATAATGACCTTCTACATGCCAAGCAGATGCTCTACCACATAGGTACGGTAAGCAGATAACCTACTTACCTCTCTGGACGTGGGCCGATCAATAGAAGGAGGAGGAGGAGGAGGAGATTGGATTTATACCCCGCCCTTTGCTACTCAAGGGAGTCTCAGAGTGGCTTTCAAACTCCTTTCCCTTCCCCTCCCCACAACAGACACCCTGTGAGCAGTGTTCCCTCTAAGCTGAGTTAGTGTGAGCTAGCTCACAGGTTTTTAGCCTCTGGCTCACACATTTTTGTCTTCGCTCAGGAAGAATGGCTCCAGAGCAGACTAATTTATGCAGTAGCCAAATCAACTTGCTCACAATTTTAATGCCAGTAGCTCACAAAGGAGAATTTTTGCTCACAAGACTCCACAGAGTCTTAGAGGGAACATTGCCTGTGAGGTAGGTGGGGCTGAGAGAGCTCTTTTGGGAACTGCTCTTTTTCAAGAACACCTCTGACAGAACTATGGCTTGCCCAAGGTCATCCAGCAGGGGCAAGTGGAGGAGTGGGGAATCAAACCCGGTGCTCCCAGATTAGAGTCCATACACTTAACCACTACAGCTCAGATTGAGCATAATGCAAAATGATTGTTCCATTAAACGAACGATGGCCAGTGGGCTGCTCTGAACAGGGGCCACCCCAGTATTAAACGTTGCTGGTCTTAAAGGTGCCACTGGACTCAAACTTTGTTCTATTGTTTCAGACCAACACGGCTACTCATTTGAATCCACCTTCATGGACGGTGATTTAAAACATGTTTGTGCTGCCGTTCGACCCAAATGGAGTCCTCTAAGGCAGCGGACTTCAAAACACTAAACGTTTAATGTATTTTAAAACAGCATTTTAAATATATATGTAAAATATTTAACAATGCAATAAAAACATATAGACACCCAAACACAACACGGCCTGGGAGATGTAAGGGTTCGCCGGGGGTGTGCCGAACTAAACAGAAAAGTCTATAGGAGCTGATAGGCGTCACAGATCCATTGGCTGCTGCTGTTGTTGTTTTGCCGTCAAGCTGTGACTGACTTATGGAGACCCAGTACGGTTTCCAAGACAAGAGATGTTCAGAGGCAGTTTGCCATTGCCTGCCTCCGTGTTGCGACCCTGGTATTCCTTGGAGGTCTCCCAACCAAGGACTCACCAGGGCTGCCCCTGCTTAGCTTCCAAGAACTGACAAGATCAGGCTACCTGGGATTATCCAGGCTGGGGCTCGCTGATCCATGCACCATGTTAAACACAAGCAGTGGGACACGCAGAGGCAGACTTACAGGTGTGATATGTGAGATGTCCTAAAAAACCCTCCTTGCCCACTGCCTTTTCTTGAGAAGAGATTGTGGGAAGCGGCAGCATCCTTATCTCTAAGAAGCACCTTGCTGGATCAGAACTAATGGCTCAAGATGGGGTTTGCCACCATATGGGAGGGATACAGCAATAGGGGGCTGCTACTGTGGCTTCAGGCTAGCTTTGTAATGGGATAGATTCCAAGGATAGACTCAGGCTAGCTTTGCAAGGGGATAGACCAGTGGTGGCGAACCTATGGCACGGGTGCCAGAGGTGGCACTCAGAGCCCTCTCTGTGGGCACACGTGCCATCGTCCCAGCCAGGCCCAGACCATCATTAAAGTGTCGAATTCTCTGCCAAATAATTTTAAGTAAATGAAAGCATTTGGGATTGCTTTCCTTACTTTGTTTGGATCATCTTAAGTTAATGTATGAGTTGTTTTTTGTAAAGTAAAACCTCAGTATTCAGGTTAAATTGCCGTGTGGGCACTTTGTGATAAAAAGTGGGTTTTGGGTCGCAGTTTGGGCACTCGGTCTCTAAAAGGTTCGCCATCACTGGGATAGACTCTAAGGCAGGGGCATAGCCAGAAAATTTTGGTTGGTGGGATGTGGGGAAATCTGGGGGGGGGGCACCCCGGTTGCACCTGCTGCTCCTCTTGCAACAGCAGAAGCAGCAGCTCCGGCTCCACTGTGACTTCTAGACCTCCTCTAGTCCTTTCGATTGGAGAGACCCGATTCTGGGCTGCTTTTCTTTGTAAGCTAGGGAGGGGGGAAATCTCCAACTCTCTCTATTTTGCAATTTTATGTTTATTTTATTGCATTTTAAAAAAAACCTATTTATTTTTTGGCC
>NW_015176548.1:59138-67294 GCF_001447785.1 Gekko japonicus | reverse complement strand
GGGGGGGGCGGGGGGGGATGAGACTGAAGCTTCCCTGACTGTGCTGGGGTTGTTTTGGAATACCCACGTGCATCTCACATAAAATATTTTTGAATTTTTGTCTGAGGGGGCAGCACTCATCTGTGGGGGGGCATTGCCCCAAACGCCCCCATGGCTATGGGCCTGCTCCAAGGATAGACTCTGGCTAGCTTTGCAATGGGATAGACTCCAAGGGGGTCCTGCCTCCTCTAAAGCTTAGAAGAGGTGAATGAACTGAGTCATTGCTCTGAGACCAGCAAGAGAAGAACTCTTCTCTGGCCTGCTCCCCTGACCGTGATTGCTTCTGCACAGAGGTGACCGCCCACTTTGCTCTCATTGCTGCAAATGCATTTGCAGCAACAGCTGAGCCGCTTCACTGAGATCTGCTCTGTGCTTTTCCCTCCTACCTTCCTGCCGTCTCCCATCATTTGTAATTACCTATTACTGATGATTAAAAAAAAAATCTGTCAAAACGCCTACTGGAAATGGAGGGGTGTGTAGAATGGCACTGGATTGGTGGTGGGGGAGACAGGGAGGTACAGAAATCCACCCCTTCACCCCAGAGATCTTACCCAAAGCAGGCTCAGGAAAGCTGGGGTGGGAGATGTTGCACAGAAGGTGGGAGATGTCTCATGGAAACCCAAATTAAAACCTACTGCAGTTTGGGGGAGAACGTGGAGCAAGAGCCCTGTGTGGAAACTGCAGTCCCCCCTGGCCACCAGCAGGGGATTGGGGGGCGGTAAGGTGGCCAGGTCCAGGTCAGGAAACTCTTGGAGATTTGGGGAAGGATTCTGGGGAAGGGAGGAACCTCAGTGGGGTACAATGCCATCCCAACCCACCCTCCAAAGCAACCCTTTTCTCTGGGGAAACTCATCGTGTAGCCTGGAGATGAGCTGTAATTCTGGGGGGGATCCCCAGGTCCCACATGGAGGCTGGGCATCCCCATGTGGAAGCAACCTATGGGTGAAAAGCAGGAAGGAAGGAGGGAACAAGAAAACCCATCCATGCTCTACATTACCGAGTTCACCAAGAACTACTTTCTTCCTGCTTGAAAAGAGAGGTTCCTTGGGAGAGGCAGGGAGTACCCCCCCCCAGCCTCCGCAGCAACAACACATTAAGAACATAAGAGACGCCAATGTTGGATCAGGCCAAAGGCCCATCCAGTCCAACACTCTGTGTCACACAGTGGCCAGAAATACCAGGTGCCATCAGGAGGTCCACCAGTGGGGCCAGGACATTAGAAGCCCAAGCACCAAGAAGACAGAGCATCACTTGCCCCAGAGCCCCTATCTATACCTTGTGGCTAATAGGCACTGATGGACCTCTGCTCCATATGCTCATCTAATTCCCTTTTGAAGCCGTCCATGCTTGTAGCCACCACCACTTCCTGTGGCAGTGAATTCCAAGTGTTAATCACTCTTTGGGTGAAGAAGGACTTCCTCTTATCCGTTCTAATCCGACCGCTCTGCAGTTTCATGGAGTGCCCATGAGTTCTTGTATTGTGAGAAAGGGAGAAAAGTACCTCTTTCTCTACCTGCTCTTTCCCATGCATAATCTTATAAGCCTTGATCATGTCACCCCTCAGTCGTCTTTTCTCCAAGCTAAAGAGCCCTAAGCGCTTTAACCTTTCCTCATAGGGAAAGTGTTCTAACCCTTTTATCATTCGAGTTGCCCTTTTCTGCACTTTTTCCAAAGCTATGACATTATGACATCACTCTGTGTTTTGAGAGGAGAGAACCCCTGCCCCAGGGGGGCTGGCTTCCCCAACACCCTTTGGAAAACCAGGCTCTTCGTATGGACAAGTCTTTCCACACTGCCTTGCGAAAGGATGAAATCACGGTTACTCGTGGATCGACTCTTTGATCTTTCATTTTTATAGTTGCTCTGAAGCACCAGATAGGGCCTTTGGTTTCAGGATCCCCCCCCCCCCTAAAAGGCTCTGTAAAAAGAGTGCGGGGGAAGGGGGGAAGTGTTCTTGAAAAAGAATCCATTTTTTTTTTAAATTCCCCAGCTTTCTACTTGTTCAAGATTTCCATTTGATTGCGTTCCACAAAACCCATCGCGGCGCTCTGGTGCCAAAATGGCAAGCGGGGAATGCTGCCGTTCCAGCGAGCAAATCTACCAGGACTAAGAAATGTGCATCCAAGAGTCGAACAGAAAGTGACTCATGCGCCCTCCTTACTATTCAAAGGGGGGGGGGGGAGAAATTGATTTCTTTCATTTCTCAAGTTCTGGTAAGAGCCTTACATAAGTCACACTAGAATGAGAAATGGGATTGTTCTGGGCTTTTGAGTGCTAGGGAGTATTCAGAGTTCAGCCAACAGAAGGAAAAGACATTTACAACACTGGGTTTTGTTTTCCCGTTGGGGGGCGGGGGGGGGGGGGGGGCTGTAGCTCCCAGCCATGGGGAAAGCTCGAGGCATAAAAGGACTGCAATTCTCTACCCGCAGTGGATGTAAAAAGAATTTTAAGGTGCCCTCCAGGCCCTGCATCCGCTGTTCTTTAGGGAGGCCATGGGAATTTCACACTTCAATTGAGCAGACCCCCACTGCCCGACACATCATTAGAAGTGTGGATGCGTTTCCCACCAGATCGGAGCTGAGCAGAGAAGGGCAAGGAATTGCCAGGAAGTGAAATTGTGAAGCGGAGACCAGGGCGTACGGATCAATCTGAGCAGAAGCCGATTTTGTTCCAAGTCCCCCGCCTGAGCGTTGCCTGCCTGAATGTGCATTTGGAGAACCAGGAGCCTTGCAGAATGAAACTGGCTACGGTAGAAAGATTACAAGTAGCTAGGTCAGGCCAAGAGATGTAGGTGAGGGGACACCCCCACCCCCCTCAGTGCAGAGACAGAGCAGCAAACACCATATTTGCAGCAAGGGAAGACATTAAGGCAGAATGCCTGGCATGGCTCCATCCTATCACAGGGTCCCCGGAGGTCCTAGCAGCATCCCTTCAACTCTGGTCAGTGTGATGACTGGGTCTACATAAGAGTCACTTGCATGCAACATTGCTGGCTTGCATGAGTACCGGTCGCCTCAGACAAGCTACAGTTAGCTGAGTCTCCTGCCCAGAGTCGAGGTGAGAGAGACAGGATGTCTGCCACGAAGACTTAAGGGTCTCAGAACCTCCAACGGATTCCATTCATGAGATAAACCCAAGCCTACAGTAACCATGAGGGAGAGCAACTGCGTGCCAGAATCCAGCCGAGGGTTCAGAATCGGAGGACCCACGTTCAGATGCAGAGCCTTAACTACAGAATCTCATCACTGGGGATTTTCTCCCTCTGTTAGCCTCTTTGAAAACTGAGCATTACAAAGGCTGTGTTGACTGTGTCCCCTATCAGATTCAACCAAGCCTTCCGTGTTCTCTTTCAAAGCAGATACCCACTGCCCGACACACCATTAGAAGCAAATTCGATAGAGAAGCCACCAGGACAAAGCAGTTCTCTCAAGCTACCCCCACTGCTAACTGATCGCTCCCAAGCTGAAGACCAGTAACCTTCAAGGGGACTGAACTCCTGCCTCCTCTAGCAGCTGGGAGGCAGGCCTGTCCAGCCTCCTCTGAGTACTGAGACCTTTTCCAGCACCCGTTTTTTTTGGCCGTCAAGTCACTGTGGGTTTTTTTAAAGCAAGAGATATTCAGAGGAGGTTTGCCATTGCCTTCCTCTGAGTCGTGACCCTGGTATTCCTTGGAGGTCTCCCATCCAAATACTAACCAGGGCCGACCCTGCTTAGCTTCCGAGATCTGACGAGATCGGGCTAGCCTGGGCCATCCAGGTCCGGCGTCCTCGGGGTGTTAGTAAAGTGCTTTAGAGAAAGGAAGGCGGGATTCTCAGGATACGAGTCTCCATGCCGTGTTTCGGAGTCTGTCTCTACTGCAAGCCACGTGGGACGCGGAACGGAAAGCAAGTCACAACGGGTGGAGTGGATACCTGGGACTACAGCAGAAGGCTTTGGGAACGTCACTCTGACCTGTCCTGCCCACCCCCCTCAGAATCTTAACCATCTGCAGTAGGAGGTTTTGTTTCTGTGCATTTCAGCTTACAGGAGGGTTCATGGCTCAACACACGTACAGTACAGATGATGCAGCCCAAGCCAAAAAGAAGCTATATTTGGAACAGCGTTTTCATTCTGTTCCAAAACCACCCATCGGACCATAAGGAAACAAGCGCGACAGAAAGAATATCATGCAGATGGGGCGAAACGGAGCACCGTCTACAGAAATGTTTTCTCGCACCGTTCCCATCGACTTCTAATTATATGCTGTCGTCTTTCTTTAAAAATACCCTGAGCGGTTATTTCCATGGGCCTCTTTACTCGGCGTGAGACCGAATTTTGCAAGCTGTCCCCGGTTCCATCTGCATACCGCCCCCCACCCCCCAATGTCAATTTCTTTTCTCCCTCCTGGGACAGAATCAGGAAGTTTATTTTTTTTTGTAACCGCTTCTCTTGTCTCATGCCAAGTCCTTTCCCCTTACAATCAATGTATTCTCAACGTTATTTTGTGTCAGTAATGGAGTCACGTCGAGTGAAAATGGCAAAAAAAAGCAGCAAAAAGAATCACCATCAGCAATGCAAATGGGGCGGATGGGTGCAGATAACAACAGCATATTAAAAACAACAACAAAGTAACAGAATGGCCCTATGGGCTCAATCCTACTTTTTGCCCATTAAAGAAAAGGGTACAGGTCAGAGAACTTGCAAAGATAACTCTATCCAGACCTGACACCAAGCTGCTGATCTGGGTGGCAAATACACCTCTACGTACACCTGAGCAATTGTCCCTATCACTCAAAGTGATGGTGTCGCTTTACTCTGCTCTGGTTAGACCTCACCTAGAGTATTGTGTTCAGTTTTGGGTACCACAATTTAGGAAGGATACAGACAAGCTGGAACATGCCCAGGAGGGCAATGAAGGTGGTGAGAGGTCTGGAAACTGAGTCCTATGAGGAAAAGTTGAAGGAGCTGGGTATGTTTAGCCTGGAGAGGAGATGACTGAGAGGTGGTATGGTAACTATCTTCAAGTACTTGAAGGGCTGTCATATAGAGGATGGTGTGGAGTTGTTTGCTGTTGCCCCAGAAGGTTGGACCGGAACCAGTGGGTTGAAATTAAAACAGTTAGAGTGGTTCCTCAGTGGAACAGGTTTCCTTGGGAGGTGTTGGGCTCTCCTTTGGAGGTTTTTAAGCAGAGGCTAGATGGCCATCTGACAGCAATGCTGGTCCTGTGGACTTAGGCAGATCATGAGAGGGAGGGCAGGAAGGGTTCAGCTCTTGTGGCCCTTTCTTACACGCCCAGGGAAATGCTGATCGCCACTTCGGGGTCAGGAAGCAATTTTTCTCCAGGCCAGTTTGGCTGGAGATCCTAGAGGGTTTTTTGCCATCTCCTGGGCAAGGAGCAGGGGTCACCGGGGGTGTGGAGGGGGAAGTACTTGTGAATTTCCTGCACTGTGCAGGGGGTTGGACTAGACGGCCCTGGAGATCTCTTCCAACTCTATGATTCTATGATCCTAAGTACAACTAGCTAACTTGATCTTTTTGTCCTCTGCATAAGCACTGATCAGGTTGGCAACAGTTAAATGTCCAGAGGCCACATTATGCTACTAGGAACACTAAGAAGAACAATACAATCAGAAAGTATCCATTAGGTAATCTAGCCCCACCACATGGCTAATGCACAGTCCATCTCCTTTTAAGCAGACCCAGTTCTCCAAGCATCTGACAGGCACCTGCCCAACATTTCCCAAGGAGAACGATTATGGAACTGCCATGGGCACCTTACTCCATTGTAACTATTGCAATAAAGAAGTCTGTCTCTGAATTTTTTGGAGGGGTATTTTTGCATTTTGTGTTTCTGTGTGTATGCGCGCGCCCGTGCCTGGAAGTCATGGCAACCTCTGGCAACTCCTACTGGGGCATGGAGGACATTCAGAGAAGTGGCTTGCTAGCCTGCCTCTGCCTCCCGGCCCTGGTATTCTTTGGAGGTCTCCCACCCAGTATTTGGCTTCTGAGATCTGACGAGATCCGGCTTGCCTGGGCTATCCAGGTCAGGGCGTCTCTGAATTTTTAATGTACGTTCTTAGGGTTTTGAGGCATTGACTCAGTTCAGAGGTCACAGATGGGATCCTCCAAACCATGGTCTGAAAGCTCTGAGACATGGCGTGGGCTCATAAGCTCCCCTCTGCTTGCATCCATACGGTTCCTCCTCCATTTGAACACACAACAGGCTGCCTGACACTGAATTAGACCACTGGTCCATCAAGGTCAGTATTGTCTATCCAGACTGCCAGCAGCTCTCTAGGATTTCCATTGTGGGGACTGAACCTAGGACCTTCTGCGTGCAAAGCAGAGGCTCTCCGAGTGAGCCAAAAGCTCTCCCCGTTTCCTGGTATTCTCTAACTCAAGTCAGCAAAGTAGGGTTTGTGCTGGCTCCAAACAGTGGTTTGAAAAAAAACCAAACTATACCTGTGGCTAGAGAAAAGTGGAGGGGAAAACGTATGTTTGACAGGAGAGGAGGGAAGCAGGAGCACATATGCCCACAACACGGTCCTGGGCCTCTGAGCCACCAGCAGTGTGATTACAGAACTGCATCTTCAGACTGGATCCTACCGGCTTTTCTGTTCCATCTTTCCTGTTTCCCCTCCTCACTGCATCCTATAGAACCTTTGTGCGTGTAATTCCCCCCTCCTCTGTCCTGTGAACAAGCTGGCAGGATACAACCTTTTAAAGCCAAGGCATTCTACCCACCCTTCTATCTTGCTTTGCAAACTGCAGTGGCACCCAGGATTCTAAGAGAGGTCCTGCCTCATCTGCATAAAGCTCAAGGCGTTCTAAATTTGCACTGATACTGATCTGATCCAAAACTTTTGGATAATCTGCATGGGAAGAGCTTCATGAGACGGAGTCCACATATTTAAATACACATAAAGAAATGATTAAATACACATACAGAAATGTAGTGGTTTAACTAACCTGGGGCCAGTCAGAGTGGCTGTATCTCTCACTGCCTGAGCAGTTTCAGAAGCGAAATCCAGAGCGCCTGCCACTGGTTTGGTTACAGTTCCAACTAGTCCTTTTCCGAAGCCAGATATAAAGCCGCTGACGCCCCCTTCGGTTTTTACGCCTTCTACCGTCGAGGTGATCACACTGGTCAATCCACCAATGATACCTGTTGGACAAAACGTTCAGTGGCTCCACCGTTTCTACCTTGGGCTATGGACTGAAGGGCACAGGACACCACAACCCTGTGGAAGCTAAGCGGGAGTGGGTCTGGTTGGTGCCTGGATGGGAGATCATGTGGGGAACCCAAGTCCATAATGTTGAGTCTGGAATAAGAAAGGGTGTTTGGTGACTGGTGGCGGAAAGTGCTGGCAAGAGACAGCCAAATTATGGCAATCCCATAGGGTTATCAAGGCAAAGAGGTGAACAGAGGCGGCTTCCCGTTGCCTGCCTCTGCATAGCGACCCTTGACTTCCATGGTGGTCTCCCATTCAAGTACTAACCAGGGCCGACCCTGCTTAGCTTCCAAGACCTGATGACATTGACCTAACCTGGTTTGCTAGCTACCCTTCATAATATTTGTAACTTGCCTTGTTAAACAAAATTATGGACTTGCACTGTGATTCCATTTCTCACTCCCTTTAGTACGTTCTTGTGCTTTTGTTCTTTTCTGTGTCTTATAGGGTTGTTTTTTTAAATCTCTCTCAGGTCTGGAATAAGAACTTTAGAGAGGCCGTGGCTGTGCCACAGACCACTGCCTGGCACACTTGAGGTCTTCAGATCTAAATCCCTGGCACCTCCAGCTAAGGGATCGGAAGGTAGCAGTGGCTGGGAAAGGCCTTCCTTTACCTCACGGAGAGCCACTGCCAGTCAGAGCTGACAGTGCCAAGCTACAAAGACTGCTGGAGCAGGATAAACGCTAAAGATTTCCCTAAAGCCTTGCAAACTGAGACAGACTTGGCAGGGCCTTCTCAGCAGCTGCCCCCTACTTTGTGAAACTCCTTTCTCCAACAGGTGAGGTTGGGGCACTCTCTTCTGGTCTTCTGGAGGTGAAAACACTTCTGTTCCCGATGCCCTTTGGATGAACTAATTAAGGACAGTGCTTGGCTCCCTGGGTTTTTTTTTGCTCCCCTCCTGTTTTTG
>NW_015176548.1:56987-59105 GCF_001447785.1 Gekko japonicus | reverse complement strand
AGCGCGCTCCTATTTGGAGGTCCCGAATAGTGCCAAGTACAAATCAACTAACCCCTCCCCCACACTTTGTTAAATGACACATGTAAGGTTGCCAACCTTCATTTGGGGGCTGCAGATCACCTGAAATTACATCTGCTCTCCAGAAGACAGAGATCAGTTCCCCCGGAGACGATGGCTGCTTTGGGAGGTGAGTCTACAGCATTATACCCCAACTGAGGTCCCTCCCCTCACCAAACCTGGCTCTCCCCAGGATTCACCCCCAAACCTCCAGGAATTTCCAAAGCCAGAGTTGGCAACCCTGCACCCTGGCCCGTAGCTACCATGGGGCCCACGGGGCCTGGCCCCCTCGTGTTTCTTCTGGGCCCCCTCCCTCCCGGGCTACCCCCAAAGTGCTCCAACTTACCACCTGCCCTGTGCTTTCATTTAATCAGCTGGCGGGCCCCCTGAGGCCCCCTCCCCCAAAATCCCCTAGCTAGGCTGCACCTGAAGGTTTCAAGATGAATTGCTTAAGCAGGTTCGAACACAGTCTTTGTGCCCCACTCTAACCTACTGAAAATAAGGGCTCTTCTGAAGCACTGCAAAAATACAACCCCAGCACTAAAAGCTAGATGTGCCCTTTGCCCGGCCGTTTGGTTAAAGAGTTACCGTGAGCTAGTCCTTGGATACCAGCCACGAGGTGTTCACCGCTCGTGGCAGCATGGTATCGGATGTACTCTCGCTCCATCTGATGCCGATTGTCCATCGTCTTCCCCAAACCGTCGGATAAAGTCCCGGCAAACTGTTGAAAAGTGAGAAACAACACACGCGATGCATTAAAGGTGTACAGACTCAGACCTGAACTGCTACAGTAAAACTGCACATGGCTACAGTAGCAAGGGTCCAGACATAACATCACAAGTTTTGGCACCACATAAGAGTGAGCACTATAATTCCAAGCCAATTTGTGATTTCTGCGTCAGCGCAAACCGTAGTTTAGCCATTTCAGCGGCACCAAACTTCGGTTTGGCTGCTCCTTCGGAAGTCAGACTCTAAAACCAGAACTGAGTTTTGGTTTGCAATCTTGACCGATGCTTCTCCAATGCTCTAGCTGCTACACCACACTCTTCTCCACACCAGACATTTGTATGGTCGTACCTCATCCACTCAACTGGCCATGGGACACCCAGCCCCCCAAGCTTATCTTTGTGATGCCTGCAATCACGGTGAGAGATTTGGTCTACTTAGCGCGGAGCTGCTCAGAACTAACATGCCAGGACATCCTGTAAGGTATATGTTGCCATAGCTAAGCCTCGAGGCATGCACTGGGAAGAGGGCAGCCTTGGACACAAAGGCAAGGAAACACAAGTGGTAATTGCAGGAGTTCACCAGCACTGCTCGGCAGAATTAATCCAGGCAAGACTGCCAAGAACTTAAAGGCCCCACGTGCTACCCACTATGGGACGGGGAAGGGGTGTGGCTCAGTCATAAAGCATCTGTTTTGCATGCAGAAGGTCTCAGGTTCAATGCTCCCTCTTAGCTGTGGAGTCTGGTGAGCAAAAATTCAACTATGTGAGCTCCTGGCATTAAAGTTGTGCACGAGCGATTTGGCTGCTGCATACATTAGTTTGCTCTGGAGCCATCCCTTCCTGAGCCGAGACAAAAATCTGTGAGCCGGAGGCTAAAAAGCTGTGAGCTAGCTCACACTAACTCTTATGTGAGTACAGCTATACACGGCTGGCTTCACTGCCGCGTTCACGTTTCGCTTCTTCAGATAGCTGGTACATAAGACGTGGAACTATTGTACTCCTGACGTTCTTTATACAAAGAAATTGTGGACTTTAATTGTATTCCTACTTTGTATCAAGTACTTTTTGATCCTAGCTCTTTAAAAATCTATATATCTAATTCCCAACTTGCCCCCTCCGTGCGGATACTTAAATCAGCACGGAGGGGGCAGCTGGGGGGCTGGGGGAGGTTTGTGTACACGTGGGCCAGTCCCCACGTGTGCACAAAAATAAAAAAAAGTAAAAAAAAAATTCGGGGGGATGTTAAAATCCCCCCGAAAGTGCAAGAGCGTCTCCTGCGCGTGCGCAGGAGACGCTCTGCGAACGCTGCCGCCGGGTGGGTAGGGAGGGGGGG
>NW_015176548.1:29046-56470 GCF_001447785.1 Gekko japonicus | reverse complement strand
TATATATGGGTTCTTTAACAAAGATTTCAAACCGTTTGAATTGTTTCATACAATATAATTTTTCTGCTTTTGTTCGTAATTCATTCACGGAGTGTCTTTATATTTATACAACCTCCAGGTGATGGCTGGAGATGCCCTGGGGTTACAACTGATCTCCAGGCTAGAGATTGGTTCACCTAGAGAAAATGGCTGGCTTGGAAGCTGGACTCTATAGCATTAGACCCCACTGAAGCCTCCCCTGCAAACTCTGCCTCCTCAGGCTCTATCCATCCAAATCTCCAGGTATTTCCAAATCCAGGCCCCACCCTGCGTGCAGCAATAGCATTGCCAGCTCCGGGTTGGGAGATACCTCGAGATTGGGGGGTGGGTGGGTGAAGCCTAAGGAGGGTGGGGTTTGGGGAGGGACAGGACTTCAGTGGGTATACTACCACAGAGTCCCCCTTCCACAGTGGCAATTTTCTCCAGGTGAACTGCTCTCTGTGGCCGGGAGATTGGTTGTACAGCTAGAGATCTCCAGCTGCCGCTTGGAGGTCAGAAGCCCCGACACAGCAGCAATGCACGGGACAGCTTTATATTTATACAACCTCCAGGTGATGGCTGGAGATGCCCTGGGGTTACAACTGATCTCCAGGCTAGAGATTGGTTCACCTAGAGAAAATGGCTGGCTTGGAAGCTGGACTCTATAGCATTAGACCCCACTGAAGCCTCCCCTGCAAACTCTGCCTCCTCAGGCTCTATCCATCCAAATCTCCAGGTATTTCCAAATCCAGGCCCCACCCTGCGTGCAGCAATAGCATTGCCAGCTCCGGGTTGGGAGATACCTCGAGATTGGGGGGTGGGTGGGTGAAGCCTAAGGGACCTTCCACAGCCTGCAGTTCAGCGTCTTAACCACTTGAGCCACCGCAGCTCCAGCAGTAAGTTACGCACATGCATATCTGCTGCTTCAGTCATTTATAGAAATCTCAACATCCGAGACGCTCTTGGGGCCCCCCCCCGAGCCGCAGGCTACCAAGAGGGGGGACGCAGTAGCTGTTCCTGCAGCCTTCTCCTCCGAGCAAAGGCCCTCAAATTAGCTCACGTCTCCTTGTTAAACGCAGCTTCGTAACGCAGTCCGACAGGCGCGTGTTGGCCAGGTAATCTTGCAAAGGGACGTCGCCCGTAGGGATGCTCAAAGAGCCCAGCATTCCCAGAGGAACGGGGAACCGCCCCTCCACTCCCCCCCCTGCCCCGCCCGCCACCCCTGCAGATGCCGATGCTGGAGGGTCACGACGGGGACCTCCTGGGAAGATGCCCAGCAGGCACCCACGGGCAACAGCTTTGTGTTACAGGCCCGGATGAGTGATCCTTGCGGGAGCCGCCGCTGGCGGCTTTCGAGCACACACAGAAGGCAGTCAAAAGTCCACGGCGTGAACTTGGAATGACCCCAATTGGAGAGTCACTGGCGGGTTCACGGAGAGGGCAGCTACATTTTATTAAACAACTAATGCTCTTAACAGATAACTTTTGGGAGAAGTGGGGGGGGGGAAGAGGCAGCCACTTCTAATCTCCCTCGAAGGGTTCAGCGCAGGCTGCAACAGGATACGGTGGGAACTCCACGCCACTATGAAAGCATGCGCTCCCCCTGTTTGGATTAAGGCAGTGGGTCTCAGTTTTTTCTTCTTCTTCTGGTACCTATTTCTAAACTTATTCTTGACGTCCAGGAGCCACTTACGGTATTAAATCCACGCTGCCTTCCCTCTCCCCCAGCATAAAATGCACGAGTATTTTTAGCATTCATGACTGGACAGTGTTACTGAGAAACAGCCTATATTTCATGTCTATTATGCATACACTGCGACAGCAAACCCAAGTTTGCCACTAAGCCTTTCCCAACTCACTCACTTCCTCCTCCTCTTCCATGACCTCATGACCAATGCTCCCTCTAAGCTGTGGAGTCTTGTGAACAAAAATTCTACTTTGTGAGCTCCTGGCACTAAAGTTGTGAGCGATCCATTTGGTTGCTGCATAAATTAGTTTGCTCTGGAGCCATCCTTTCTGAGCTAAGACAAAAATATCTGAGCTGGAGGCTAAAAAACTGTGAACTAGCTCACACCAACTCAGCTTAGAGGGAACACTGTTCATGACCCTCCTGAGGGGCTGCTGGGAGCCAGTTTGGGGAATGACTGGAGATGGGCTCAACCTGAAGAACAATGTAAGACCTTTCATAGGCCCCCAAAACCAGGCAGGATTTTATGCTGTTCACCACAAAGACGACCTGCACAAATTTGCTTAGCCTTTTACCTTCTGTCCGGATTTCTTCAAGTACGTGGTGGTGTACTTGGACCAAATTGGCAGGGGAGGCACAAATGTTGCCCCCCCCCCAAGCCCGATCTGGTATGACTCTCAACTTCCCCACGGCTAATTGAAAAAAACCAGACGTGCAACTCCTCAACCAACCTGTAGGGGGCGACAGGGCCGCCCTTCACGTTTGCATGCTGCCCTTCCTTTGTCCATGTGGGTCCTTGCTCTTTCAAGGCCGTGGCTGTGGTCAGTGCTAACTACTGCCAAACAGGCCAGCTACGCTGAACAGATGGAGCTGCCTCGTTACAGAGACCAAACGAGTGCCTGCGAGGGCGCAGTTGGCAGGATGGGGTAAATACACTAAAGCGCCGTCCAGAGACTGACGTGGTTAGTGATGGAGTGGATTGAGAATTCAGCATGCTCGAGATGGGGCCGTACTCTCAGAGAGAAGTGCATGCATTCTTCTAGAGCGCTGCTGGATCTGGCTTCACCGATGGACAGTCCATGTGTCATCTTTGGCACGGAACGCCTTGAAGCAATGTTGGCTGACTTGCCCAGATGCAACCCTTCTGCGGCAAACCCAGTTGGTAACCATGCTCTGGTTACATTCTTAAACCCACCTAGGACATCTGAGGGACCATCTGCTCTCACATAACAGCCTGTCCAACCGTTAATGCCTTACGAAGGAGCCTAATTCTGTACCCGCCTCTCCCAACGGGGCATCTTTCTCACATCTTCAGACTTGTTCGGATGGGTGGGAGTAATAAGAGTATTCCCCCCCAACTGGAAGCTTTAAGCACTGAGTTACCCTGTTTCCCCGAAAATAAGCCCTACCCCAAAAATAAGCCCTAGTAGGATTTCTATGCATTTGTGGTATAAGCCCTAGTGTGTCTTCTTGAGAAAAAATAAATATAAGACAGTGTCTTATTTTCGGGGAAACACGGTAGCTCTCAACTCCTGCCTCTCTCTTCCCTAGTCAATGCTGTCTGACCATTTGCTAATGAACACCTCTTCATTCTTCCTTTGCTAAAACCTTTCCATCATTCTCTTTCCATCATTTTTACCGTTCCTAACCGACAGCCCTTGAAGCAAGTTCCCTTCTCTTCTGCTGGAGTGGTCATTTTAACAGGTATGCTGGAGGTGACTGTTGGAGGGTCTTAAAACTTAAAAACAAACAAACAAAAAATTGGGATCAGCGGGCTTAGCCTCCAAATCCACCTGCCTGCTTAAAATTTAAAGCTGCCCTTGAGAGCTCTCCTTTGTCCGGCACTTTCTGCTCATGCCATGTTGCGACCTTATAAAACTGTTTCGTTGGAAAACAAGCTGCCCGAAGGCATGCCAGTGTACTTCTGAGAGCTCACTTATTACAGGGGACACTGAGTCCCGATCAAGCTGTTCCCTTGCCAGGGTTCAAATTCGCCAATCTCTTGGATTTACACAGAGAGAGAGGGAGAGAGAAGGGCCAATTTCCCAAATGAAGGCTCAGTTATTACCTAATGTGCACTAAAATCTTTGCAAGCTAGTCACTATGCAAAATTAGTTTCCGTAACACAAAGGCAAAATCCAGTCTGAGGCTTACCCGCCCCATGTAGTCGCCACGGCAGTACCAAATTAGATTGCTGGAAGAGAAACGTGGTGTTAAGCCAAGATTCACAAGGCGACTTACAACCTTGTATTTTTACTCCTCTTTGACCCCATTCCTAACTGAGCTAAACAGCCAGTGCAGGGGAATAAAAGGCCAGCTGCAGCTGGTTCAGCAAAAACCGAACCTCTCTAAGAAAACATCAAAATTTTAACTTGAAAGCTGAGCCTCCCTTGCAATATTTATAGCTTTCGGAACCTTTGTCACTCCGGCACAGTGAGCCAACTTTGATATTCCTTGTCTTGCTCTGGAGTCTGGAAGTATTACGTTGTCGAGATGGGTAGCTCAGCGACCTTCTTGAGGCTCCGACTCCCATTTCCAGTAAAGCCTGGAGTTTAACGCTGCACGCAAACCATTAGTTACGGTGGAGAGCAGCGAGCCACCATTTTGGATTTGTGACAGAATTCGGCTTGGTTCAGATGTGATGGGAAAACCATGGCCTGTTGCCATGTGAACAAGATTGGAGGAACCTCGGGCTTCTCCCTCCCCTCACATGTGGCTAGGTCATTACAGATTTTCAAGTTCACTGTCAGCCGTAGATGGCCCTGATGTCCAAGACTGCAAATGATGCTTTGCACTTTTCTGAGCAACCCCCCCCCACCATGCCCCCTCCAGTCAGCATCTCGGGTCTTCTTGCAGGTGCCTGCCCCCCAGATTGCCCCTTTATCTTCCAACCGGGCCAGGGCCCTCTCAGTTGTTACCAATGCTCCCTCTAAGCTGTGGAGTCCGCTGAGCAAAAATTCTACTTTGTGTGCTACCGGCATTAAAGTTGTGAGCGAGCGATTGGGCTACTGCATAAATTAGTTTGCTCTGGAGCCATCCCTTCCTGTACTAAGACAAAAATGGGTGAACTGGAAGCTAAAAAACTGTGAGCCAGCTCATACTAACTCAGCTTAGGGGGAACACTGGTTGTTACCCCCCACTCTTTGGAATCAGCTCCCTGATTAGGCCCACGCTCTGCAGGATCTTCCTGCGTTCCACAGGGCGTGTAAGGTCGCTTGCTAAGTAAGGCCTCTGGTTAAATTTTGTGGAACTACCCTATATCCCTGTTCCTGGTAACTGTGGACTGGCTTACTCTCTAGGGATTTGTTTATTTATACCATGGATGTTTAATGAATCTTTCATGGTTATTGTATTTGACCAGCTGATGCTTTTTGAACGTTTGGATGTGTTTTACTGAATGTTCATTGTGGAATGTTTTATTGTAAATTGCTCTGAGACTGTATAGGAGAGGAGGCGGCATAAAAATGTAGCAAATAAATAAAATAAAATAAATTCTGGGTTGCAGGGAAAACACAAACCCTAGTGGCCATTCCAATGTCTGCAGAGTTCGCTGTGAACCTGAGAATCCAATTATTTGGCAGAATGCGAAGGAAGGAGGGAACTAGAGTTGCCAATTCCCAGGTGGGGGCTGGAGATCTCCAAGAACTAGACCTGATCCCCAGATGACAGAGATCAGTTCCCCAGGACAAAAAAAGGCTGCTTTTGAGGTTGAACGCTATGGCATTATACCTCACTGAGGCCCCTCCTCAAAACCCAACTTCCCTAGGCTTCAGCCCCAAACCTCCAGGAATTTTCCAACCCGAAGCTGGCAACCCTAGCGCGAAGGATGGGAGCGTGTGAACTCAATGATCCCCCCTCGGTTTACATCAGAGTCAAGCTTTGTGTGCAACGAGCAACAGTAGAGAAGATTACCTTCCCCCACAAAAAGCCACCATGCCGGTTTAGCAAGAATGGGCTTCAATATCGCCCGACAGCAGGAAAGATTTAGACCAGCCAGTTATTTATTTCCTTCACTTACGTACCTTGGCTGTCTCCTGAATGGGGACCCAAAGCAGCTGTCCTGCTTCTCCTCTCCTCTGCTCTGTCTCCATAACCTACCCTATGAGGCAGGTTAGGCTAAGATTCACCCAGGGTCACCTGGCCAACTTCCCTGGCAAAGTGGGGATTAGAACCTAGGTCTCCCTTCTTTGAAGTTCTTTCAGTCGGCCCACCAGAGAGAATAGGGATCGAGACGGGTAGCCATGTCAATAGCAGCAGAAAAGAGCAAGAGTCCAGTGGCGCCTTGAAGAGAGAGCCAGTTTGGTGTAGTGGTTAAGAGCGAGGACTCTAATCTGGGAGAACCGGGTTTGATTCCCCACTCCTCCTCATGCAGCTGCTGGTGTGACCTTGGGTCAGTTGTAAGTTCTTTCAGAGCTGTTCTCTCAGGGGCAGTTCTCGAGAGAGAGCTCTCTCAGCCCCAGCTGCCTCACAGGGTGTCTGTTGTGGGGAGAGGAAGGGAAAGGGAAGGGAAGCTGCTCAGAGACTCCTTCGGGTAGTGGTGGGGGTATAAATCCAATCTCTTCTCCAACTAACACCATTTGCGGCTTTTGCTCATACCCTGCCACAAATTTTGTTAGTGCTACTGGACTAAGGCACTGCTGGACTCTTGCTCTTTTCTGCTGCAGAGAGAAAACGGGTTTTGACTCCCCAGGAGAAGAGCTGCAGCCCCACAGTATACACACCCACACACTAATATACAGGCATGAGAAGATTGTCTTGGTGCCCAACATAAAATAAAACAAACAATCAAAATATAGATTCAGGTGGGTAGCCGTGTTGGTCTGAAACGCTAGAACAAAGTTGGAGTCCAGTGGAACTTTAAGACCGTCAAAGTTTCATTCTGGGTATAAGCGTTCGTGTGCACCTGGATGAGGTGTGCCTGCACACGGAAGCTTGCTCCCAGAATGAAACTTTGTTGGCCTTAAAGGTGCCACTGGACTCAAACTGTAAACAAAACATACAGAACTTTCCACCCCTGTAAACAGCACATCAAATAATGGAATCGCAATTGGTGTGAGATTGTGCGCCGATTTCAAAGCAGAAAGCAGCTCCGGCTCAAACCGAAGACTTAGACAACTTTCCCCCCAGCCCCACCTAGCACTGGCAAAGCCTGTTAGACAAAAGTAAAAAGGATATGCATTAAGAGGGGATATGACTAAGAGAGATATGGACATGTATTGTGTGATATAAATCCATAGAGATTCCAGCGATTCCTAGAGAAACATAACATCACTTCCAGGGATATGACTAAGAGAGATATGGACATGTATTGTGTGATATAAATCCATAGAGATTCCAGCGATTCCTAGAGAAACATAACATCACTTCCAGGGCAACATAACATCACTTCCACGTCTGATGCCACCGCTGTGACGCTCCCCTCCCCAGTTTGGCAACCCTAACTTTACTGCCCTCAGTTTGCTGGAACACCTTTTCGGATAGCTAAGAAGCGCCACTGCTCTCTTGTGTCCTTCAAATTCCTCCTCCAGCAGCCACTTCTTTTGTGAAACCTTCGGTTCCAACCTCTGCAGGCACAAAACTCCTGGCCTCCTTACTGAGACAAAGCCAAAATAACTGCCTGCCACCTGTGCATACTATCCCCATATCCTGCCTTCTCTCCACCCTCACCTTGGCTGAAATTTAATTTGAAAGCTCCTTGGGGCCAGGCCTGTCTTTTTTGGCATGAAATCCCGCAAACAGTTACAGAGCTGTACAGATCACTCCTGAAGGGGGCGAGAGGGCACAGAATGGGACCCCCAAGGGGATTTTAATGGCGGTTAGAGGTGGGACGTAGGTTTCCAATCATTTCCAAACCGGCTTGCAAAGAGCGAGCAGCTGTTTGCTCCTTGCCCAGCCGATGAAGCTGTTTTGAATAAAATGCCACCAGATGTTTGGTTTCACTGTGGAAACACGACTATACGTGCGCGTGCACATGTGCACACGTTTCACTGGTACAAGTTACAAGGACACCAAAGCTTTAAGTTAGAGGGTGGAGATGAATCCTGAAAAAGACTTAAAATTTATTCTGTGGTTTAAAGTTCAGCCTTGAACTGTCATCTCTGCCTGAGAAGCCCTCGGAGGAGGAATAATTTTGGGATTTAGTACTGCCGAGCCTAAAAGAAGAAATTCAAAGATCGAAATTCAAAGGGGGGGGGGACACGGAGTGACACCAATAATTCAAACAGTTTCTATGCAAGCGGTGGAGCCTCCATGGCGGACGGAATGGAAATTCCTCCAGGTGGCCACATGTAGGATCAAAACACTTCATCACAGAGAGAGAGAGAGAGAGAGAGAGAGAGAGAGAGAGAGACAGAAAAATCGGCTAATCTCTGAGGAACAATACTGCAGGAATGGACTGAAGTGAACTTTGATTAACCTGGGCTTTTGTGCCAATTTAAATACACAGAACCTCTCCACTTGAAAGAAGCCATTCACCCACTATGCGCTCCAAGATGCATGGAAAAACCATTATGGGAATAATCAACGCAGTGATTACTAGGGTGGGGGGGGAATCTATACAATGGCAAAACCAGACAGAGCTCATAAATGGGGCGGTGTGCAGTTTCTGGCAGGCCTGTTATTTCTTTTAAAGGGGCAATTAAAACTGAGCCTTGCAGGGCTGCCCAGACCCAGAAGGGCCTGTTGTTATTTGAAGCGTGTGAACAACCAGCTTTTCAAGGAACTATGTAACGGAGGGGAGACTGGGGGTGGGGGTGGGGGACAGAAATGCATAAATCCAAGTATTCCCAGACATCTGTGAAGACTTTGGGCTGTCTCAGCAACTCAGAACTGATGCCGTGTATCCAAAGATGGGAAAATGTCTGGCTCTTCTGAAATCAGGTGGAAGGTTTTAGCCGGAAGAGCAGACAGGCTAATTAATCATCGGCTCTTTGCAGACCGGACCCAAGGAGGGTGAGGATCACAGGGTGATGTGCTGACCAGGCTTTTCTCACAGTGAGAGGGGACTAGTCCTCCACTGGACTGAGCTGAGTCTTTAAAAGGGGTTCCCCGAAACATGCCAGATATGTAGCAACCGGTGTTCCCTCTAAGCTGAGTTAAGTGCGAGCTAGCTCACAGTTTTTTTAGCCTCCGGCTCACACGTTTTTGTCTCCGCTCGGGAAGGGATGGCTCCAGGGCAAACTAATTTATGCAGGAGCCATATCAGCAGCTCACAACTTCAATGCCAGTGAGCTCACAAAGTAGAATTTTTGCTCACAGGACTCCATCGCTTAGAGGGAGCCTTGGGAGCAACGTATGGATGGACGGCGACACGCACTCTCCTGATGGATTCCAAACCCAGCTTTGGTGAGTGGGGAAAATGAGACTGTAGGTAAATGCGATATTGGGGACCATCAGAAAAGCACACGGAAGACACAGGACAAGTCATAATGCCAACTGTACAAGTTGTGTATGATCCGAGTCCGGGAGCATCTTAAAGACCAACAAGGACCGCCTCTCCTCACATGTTCCCCCAAGGGCACCACGGTCGGGGACGCAAAATCTCCTGGACATTCCATGCCCCAGAAACATCACATTTGCGGTTACCAGGGCTAGGGCGTTCTCGGTGGCGGCTCCTACCTGGTGGAATGAGCTCCCAGAAGAGATCCGGGCCCTGCGGGACTTGGTGCAGTTCCGCAGGGCCTGTAAAACGGAGCTCTTCCACCAGGCCTTTGAGTAGGAGCCGCTGCCGCCATCGTTACGGCATCATCATCACGTTGCCATCGTCCCCCTTATTGGTCCCGCAAACTGACCACCCCCAGAGCGGGGACTATTGGGGGTGCGAGACGTGCCTGGCAGAGAACAACGCTGTACGGACGTATACTGTCGCTGCTATATTGATTGTTGTTATTGTTGCTTGTTGTTAGTATTTTTAGAACCCCATCTTGAATTTTATAGTTAACTAATTTCGGAGCACCGTAAAGTAAATTTTAGTGTACCGTAGTTATTGTATTTTATATTATTCTGTACTGTTTTAATGTTTTAACTTGGGCGTTCGTGCCCCTTGTGAGCCGCCCTGAGCCTTCGGGGAGGGCGGGATATAAATTTAAAGATAGATAGATAAAAAAATAAAAGAATCCCAGGGTGTAAGCTTTCGAGAGTCGAAGCTCCCTCCCTCAGATAAAAGCAGGAGTGGAGATCAGTGTTCCCTCTAAGCTGAGTTAGTGTGAGCCGGCTCACCGTTCTTTAGCCTCCAGCTGACACATTTTTGTCTTAGCTCAGGAAGGAGGGCTCCGGAGTAAACTGATTTATGCAGTAGCCAAATCGCTTGCTCACAACTTTAATGGGAGTAGCTCACAAAGTAGGATTTTTGCTCACAGGACTCCACAAGCTCAGAGGGAGCATTGGTGGACATCCCTGAGCCCTTATATCCCGGTCAGAAAGTGGGAGGGGTGTTGTAAAGAAGGGAGTCAGGATGAAAAGATACAACGGCAAGATGTAGTCAGCTTAATCAGAGCAGGGGACGAATGATTAGGGGCAGAAAATTAGCATCTGTAATGAGATAAGAATCCTATGTCCCTCTTCAGCCCGAGGGGGGGGGGGTCCGCTGTTCTGAATTTGTGAATGAACCCAAGCTCAGCAATCTCGCTTCCTAATCTCCAAAGCTCTCTGTTGGAGGACTGCCGCTCTAAGGTCACCGGTGGAATGTCCTGGAAAATTAAAATGTTCTCCCACTGGTTTTTGAGCGCTGTGACTTTTAACGTCAGGATGATTACCATTTTGCATTAGATCAACATGAAAACAATCGCTGTTTATGACTCATGTTGTAAAAACAGACATCAAGAAGAAAAAGAACATGAAAACAATACATTTAAAAAGAGGCACAATGGCATCCATCAAACCTTTAGAATGAAACCATAAATAGACAGGATGGAACAAAAAAGGAGGGTGTCTGCTGGGTTTACTCTATATTTCCCCACTTTCTCTGTCTCTCCCTTTGTACTTAGGTACTTCAGGGTTTTTTTGGCATATTGGAAGGGTAATCTCTCTATGATTGGCTGATAAACAGCAGTCTACCACAACAGTACAAGGCCATTCTGCAATGGGGCTGTAACAGAAACAATTCTGATGAGAATAATCAAAACAATGTCTTAAGTAGCCGGTAGACTGTCAATTGCTATAGTTTACTAAATACCATAATTCGCTGTATTATGTACTGAATTTTTATACCGGAATGGCAATACAATTTCACTGTATTATGCACTGTATATAGGGACTGTTTTCACTAATCATACTGCATTGCATTGCATATATTAATATTTGGTTTGCATGCAGTTAAGTATATCAGCCTTTCCCCCCCTTTGTGTGGCCTCTGGTACTCAGTCCCTTTTGTGGTTTCCTAAAGGGGTCTCCTCCCCTTCACTCTTTAGCCTTCCACTTGCCAAGAGCTAATTTGGCCGCACCAGCTGACGTCTGCTTAAAAGCAGTCATACACAAAAGGGCACTGCAGCGGCATCGAGAGCCAGTTAAAAACAACAGCAGTAACATCCACAGCACCCGAATCCCATGTAACCATTACTCCCAGCTTACACTACACAGAGCTACATAGTTCTGTTTAGATTCTGTATTGATACAGTCATCTATAAGCTATTAACAACAAAAACAGGGTCTCAGGATAATACATCGACAAAGCTGCAGAAAGAGGCTAAGAAGTTTCTTAAGGCCGCACAATGTAGCACCACACTCCCCCAACAGAGACTTCCACAAGTTCAAAGACCTCTGCCCAGAATATAATTTACAAAAATAAATAAAGAAAAAAACGATCAGGAAAATTCCAGTTGACGTTTCACCTGTAATATAGGCCGCACTTGGGTTCTTCATTCGGGCTGTAAACCAACAAGTTATAAAGCCACACAACTCAGGTACAGCGCAGAACACAAACTGTGGTTTGAGCTTCCAAACTCACCAGAAATAAGCCACAGTCCAGAGTCACTTGTCTGGCTTTGGTCTCCCCATCTACTCAGCTTCATATAGTCCATTCCCAGACCTGGTGTTCGGCAGAACAGTGGGAGTGACCGTGGTTTGTTTGTACAGACGTCACTCCCAAAGTTGGCACATGACACGGTTTGCAACAACCTATTTCAAAACCATCGAACCCAGTTCACCGGCCAGTCCTGAAGCCTCAATTATGTGTGTTCGCACAGTACCCCAAACCATAGTGAAAACCTGTTGATTGCTGCATGGTGTGAACTTAAGCCAAAGACTATGGAGCACAAACATTAAACTGTGTGGATAGTCAAGATTGCGAGGAACATCTAAAATAAAGTTGGGGCCAGAATTTTCCAGTTTTAGTTACTTGCCCCAGCAGGGATACATTTTCCCTTCTTAGATATCCCTTGGTCTTCTGAAGCATCAGAGGTGACCAAAATTGCCAAAGAATGAATAAGCAGAGTAAACTGTGCTGAAGTCTTGGCTCCCTGCAACGTGGATACAAGTAACGAAACAGTCACTGTTACCTTTGCAGCAGAGTTTGACACTCCGTGCGTGACGTTCCTGATAAGGCCACCAACGTTTCCGTATTTTATCAGCCCGGTGACACCTTCCGAAACGTCGTTCAGGAGACCCATTGGGTTGCCGAGGAAATCCACAGAGCCTAGGATTCTCGCTGCTTGGCTGAGCAGTTCCTATGAAAGGACACCAAGACGTCATTCACAATCAGTTCGCTGAGCTCGGCACATTTGGTACAACTGCCCTTTCACGACCATGTTTTTGGCTGCTTCACGCATGAAGAGGGTGGATTGCAGAATTCGAAAAGGACCGAAAAGATCATTGAGTCTCATCTTCTGCTGCAAGTTAGGATTCCCTACTCAATAGCTCACCCACCGGCCAACATACGGAAAGTTGAGTGTTCCGGAGTAAAAGCAACTGAGGCATAGATGAGAATCCCCCCCGCCCCAAATCACTTGATGTGTGTTTTTGTTTGCAATACTGCTGGTTTAGATGTATTTTAAAAAGGAGCTGGATGCATTGATGGAAGACGGGTCTGCTGGCTATTAGCTGAGGCAGCTGAACGGGACCCTCCAGGTTCAAAGGCAGAATGCCTCTGAAAGGGAGATACCGTCAGCAGGTGAGGATTATTGTTTGCAGACCCTGCCAGCGGACTTCCCTTGTCGTATCTGATGGGCCGCTGCTAGAAAAAGGACACCTGACCAGATGGATAATGGGTCTGTTCCAGCATAGCGACCTTTCTGCTTCCCCCCACCTCATGGCAGCCCCCAACGTGCACCCAGTTCTTTCCCAGTGTCTAAGGGAGCAAGGTGGAACCTTTCTTGGAGGCTTGGAGTCACTGGGGACTTTAGAGCATTCTCCCGGTCCCTTGGGGGCCTCTAACCCAATGCCACTCACTTCTTGGAAGTGCTTCAAAATGTCATTAACGATGAACTCTTTCGTCTCATAAGGGTGGACCCTGGTGAAGGGATCCAAGTTGATCACGGCGTCTTCAAATCGAATCAGAGGGAAGCCCAGGGTGCTCTTCAGTGCCTGTGCAAACAAAGAATCGGGGTTACTGTTTTACGCTTGTCGTTCCAGGCCAAAGCACCCCAGAGTTATGCACAGCTTAGAGCCGAGATAGATACACCAGAGGTCATTTCGGGGGGGATCGCGGGGGATCGCAGTCCCCCCGGGTGAGGTACGGGGGGCGGGGCACATGACGAAGCCCCGCCCCCTGCTTCCGGCCGCCCTGCTTCCGGCCCTCATTCAGCCAGGAGTAGGCAGGAGAAGAGGGAGGGTAAGTTGCTTCCTCCCTGCCTCTCCCCACCCCTGCCTGCCTGGGGCCAGGGAGGGCCTTCGCGGGGCTTCCTTGCACTCCCGCCGGCCTTGCAGGTCCACCGCCGGGCCCCTCATGGGGCTCAGCAGTGGAGCTGCAAGGCCCGCGGCGGCGGCCAGGACCGTTGGGGGCAGGGTGTGTGGCCTTATGACACACTTCCGGTGATGTCAGGGTGTGTGGCATATGCTAATGAGTTATGCTAATGAGTTCACCTAGCTCTTTTTCTACGAAACAACCCCTGAGATACACTGACTTAAAACAGGTTTGCAAATGATACAATGGCTGCTAGTCGTGATGGATATCTGCTGGGGAGCATGGGCGGGAGGGCAATGCTCCCTCTAAGCTGTGGAGCCTTGTGAGCAAAAATTCTACTTTGTCAGCTGCCGGCATTAAAGTTGTGAGCCAGCAATTTGGCTACTGCATAAATTGGTTTGCTCTGGAGCCCTCCTTCCTGAGCTAAGACAAAAATGTGCGAGCCGGAGGCTAAAAAAACTGTGAGCTAGCTCACACTAACTCAGCTTAGAGGGAACACTGGCGGAAGGATGCTGGACTCGATGGGCCTTTCGTCTGATCTGGCAGGGCCCCTTTTATGTCGTTATTATGATACGCCACAAAAACTCTGTGACATCTTGAAAGTGTCTCAGGGGAGGCTTCTCTATGAAAAGGTCAGTAAATGCCCCCCCCCTCCCAAGGGAAGCAAAAAAAAAAAAAAAGGCAGGGAGTGGACCTCAAAACTTTTTGTTACATTATCACATGCGGTGCATATCGTCAAAGTCAAGGATCAATACCTTGAGGTCCAGGGGTAGCTTGCTGGAAGTGAAGACACTCAGCTTTATCTGCGGCACACTAATCTTGAGGTTTTCAAAATAATATCGCTTCTGGGCTTCTTGATCCACAGGCTTTTCGTGAAGGTTCTCGTTGTAACTTTCAACCTCTGCGGTCGACAGCAAACAGAGTCATTAATATGTGTCGGCAGGTATCTATTTCACTACTGCAAATGTTGAAAAAGGAAGTGACGGCCTACAAATGCCTAGTGAAGGAAAAGGGACTGTGGATGGGACGTATGCGTGTTAAGACTCTGCATGTTTGCTGGATGTCAAAACCCTGCTGCCGCTTCGCTGTTTTCTCCGGATGAATTACCATTTCTTGTCATTATATCCACACTCTGCATCATGCTTAATATGCTATGCCCATTCAGTTCTTTGTAATCCTGGTCCCGGTACATTCCTTATTAGATGTTTCCTCATATCAAGGAGGTGGTGGACATCTAGGAGGATGCAGCTGACTGAAAACAACTCAGTAGGGTTTTTCCCCCCTCTTTTTTTTGTTATGTATTTTGTTTGTGTGTGTGTGTATGTCTGGAAGTCATGATTGACTTCTGGCGACCCCTAGTGGAGCTTGGACGTTTCAGAGAGGTGCCTTGCTATTGCCTTCCCTCTGCGTCCCAGCCCTGGTATTCCTTGGAGGTCTCCCATTCAAGTACTTGTCAGGGTTGGCCCCGCTTAGCTTCCACGCTCTGACGAGATTGGGCTTGCCTGGGCTATCCAGGTCAGGGCAACCCAGTAGGGTTTTCAAGGCAAGAGACCAACAGAAGTGGTTTGCCATTGCCTGCCTCTGTGTAGCGACCCTGGAGTGTTTGGCGGTCTCCCATCCAAGTACCAACCGGGGTTGACCCTGCTTAGCTTCTGGGGTCCGATGAGATCGGGCTAGCCTGGGCCATGCAGGTATGGGCTGTATCGACCTACACTGTGCTTATTAGATGTCTCGTCATATAGCCTGTTATTGATTGATACTGTGTAGTCCACCTTGAGTCTCAGGGAGAAAGGTGGACTGAAATTTGCAGTAAATAAAGTTTCTCTACAAGACAAAAGTTTGGGCCTCCAATTTCTCCCACGCTTGAAAGACAGAATCCAATCCTTGCTCTGTGGAAGCCTTGCCTTATCCAGAAGTTCTTTCTAGTCTAACATATCTCTGTTTAAAACTAAAGAATGCCCCGCATGTTTTAACAAACACATAACACATTGCTTTTATAAGCAGCTGTCACTGAGCACAATTCCCCACATCTTTGGGAAATACTGAATGATGGACACAAGGAAAATCTGACTGCTTCAGAGATGAGAATGGGTTGAAACAGGATGAGAAGAGACCTGGCGTGGCTAAGAGGTGCTGTCGAACCATCAAAACTCTTCCTACTGAGACGATGGGCCCTGCTGGCAAAACACTTTCAAACACTTTTTCACATGAACGCATGAAACTGTCTTATACTGAAGCAGACCCCTGGGGCCACCAAAGTCAGTATTGTCTACTCGGACTGGCAGCAGGTCTCCAGGGTCTCAGGCAGAGGTCTTTCACATCATCTACTGCCAGATCTTTTGACTGGAGATATCGGGGATTGAACCTGGGCCTTTCTGCATGCCAAGTGGATGCTCTACCACTGAGTCACAGCCCCTCCCTTTGCGTGCAGGCAGCGCTGGTCTAACTGTAGTACCTGATTCGGCCTGATCGTAGCCAAAGAAACTCAGAAGCTTCAGAAGCAGTTTCTCCTCGATTTGGACTGTGAACCTGCGAGCTGTGATCATCAGGTGCTGGAGAGAAACACATGACAATATATCATTTGGTTATGCCATCAAGGTATATTGTACCAGAAGATCACACAAGGAGTGTACAATCCGAATGCACCCACCAAAGATTCCCACGACACAAGGAGAAAGCCAGCACCTATCATTTTAAGATCTGCGGTCACGAACTTCAGAACTCCAGGGCTTCCACTAAAGGGATGCCGATCGAAAACAAAGGCAGTGGAAGGATCCAAGTCTTTTGCCAAACACATACCGCACAGGACAGGAGTGGCCAGTGTTTTAAAAGTGTCCTTGGTTGTCCTGAGATAACAGCAGGCTGGATCCTACCCACCCACAAGTGGAAGAAATGGGAGGAGCCAGATTTTCTCTCTCTCTAGTTTTAACAGCCCGGACCCACTGCTGAGCTCTGGGAGGACATTTGCCACCTAGAATGGTACCATGCACTGTAGTAGCCAGAATGAAGCATAGCCAATATCCTCGAAGAAGAAGAAGAGATTGGATTTATACCCCACCCTTCACTACCCAAGGGAGTCTCAGAGCAGCTTACAAACTCCTTTCCCTTCCCTTCCCCACAGCAGACACCCTGTGAGGTAGGTGGGGCTGAGAGAGCTCTTTCCAGAGCTGTCCTTGAGAGAATAGCTCTGACAGAAAAACAGGTTGCTTACCTGTAACTGGTGATCTTCGAGTGGTCATCTGTGCATTCACACCTATGGGATTCAGTGCGCATGCGCTGGATCAATCGGCATTGTAGCAAGCTCTTTAACGGATTTTCGCGCCCAGTCCCTTGGGCATGTGCAGGAACCCCCACTGCGCATGCCCAGAGGGGAGGGCACGGACATCCTGCCAGTTCCTTCAAACCGCCGCAAATCAACCCCTATGGAAAATGTAGAAGCTGACAGCAGCGGGGAAGGAGGGCGGGTGGTGTGAATGCACAGATGACCACTCGAAGATCACCAGTTACAGGTAAGCAACCTGTTTATCTTCGACGTGGTCTCTGTCCTTCACACCCATGGGAGATTAGCGAGCAGTAGCCTACCTGGAGGAGGGTGCTGGCAGGTCCTTACTGCGTAGCCAAAGATAAGATGTGACGTCCCATGTTGGTACTAGAGTTCTTTCGGACGTCTAGGGCATAGTGCCTTATGAAGGTGTTAGGCGTAGCCCTGCTTTGCAAATGTCCGTCAGGGGCACTCCCTGGAGGAAGGCAGTGGAAGCTGCAACAGCTCGGGTTGAATGGGCCCTGATAGGGCCAGGCAATGGCTGTTTGGCAATCAGGTAGCAGAGGCAGATGAGACCCGCAATCCACCTTGAGAGGCGCTGAGCCGTGATGCGAGTCCCCAGCCTTGATGGTGCGTACGAGACGAATAGTTGGGAGTCACGTCTCATTGGGCGGGTTCTGTTGAGGTAGAACAGGAGAGCCTGTGCATATCGGTGCCGACGTGGATCAATGTCGAGAGCTTCTGATACCGTTGACGTCGACGACGGGGAAGGAGACGGAGAAGGCTCTCCATCCATTTGATGACTTAGGAGCTCTACCGTTTCGATGTCGGAGTAAGGATGCTCAATTTGGTGGACAGGGGAATCCAAGACATGGATGGTCGGTATCGGTGGAGGGCCTCGGGCCTCCAGTATCAATACTGCCGATGGAGCGGGAGGCACTTTAGGGGCATCACCCAGTGCAGACACCGCTACCTTCCCCTTCTTTGCCACCTTAAGGGACTTAGAGGAGCCCTTCTTTGCGGACTTGTGCTCCTTACTTGGTTTGGCCTTCTTTTTCTAAGTTTAAGTCGTTGCAGTAGTCGTGTGGTTAGCAGTTTGTTAATCTAGCTCTAGGTTATTGCTTCCAGCTGTGCCATGTAAAGCTTCTGTCTTCTGTTTCCCATTATATGTTGCAGCTTTACTAGCTTTGTTGTTAAGATCAATTCTTACGCTGTCTGCTTCATAATGTTATTTCATCCTATATTTTTTAAACCATCGTTTCCACTCTTCATTTGCAATTTATTGGATTATACATATCTATTACATATCACGCGCTTATTGCTTTGAGAGTCCTCCTAACAAAAATGATAAGAACGACAATCCAAAATAAAACACTGTAAAACGTTTTTTTTAAAGTCTATAAAAGTGAATAAGAAAGAAGGGGCGGGGGGGGGGGGGAGCCCGAAGGCCCGACTGAGGTAAAGCGGCAACCTCCCCCCTCAGTAGAAAATACAGGTTTTGAAAGAACAAACGAAGAAAAGGAATGAACTGAGGAAAAAATTCAAAGAGCCGTGAGGCAAAAAGCCAAAACACGCGAACCGATCAGACCGACGAAGAAAGAGGTCTTTCCAACACGGCGGTAAGAAAGGAACTGATGGGATGTCCGCGCCCTCCCCTCTGGGCATGCGCGGTGGGGGTTCCTGCGCATGCCTGAGGGACTGGGTGCGAAAATCCATTAAAGAGCCTGCTACAATGCCGATCGATCCAGCGCGTGTGCACTGAATCCCAGGGGTGTGAATGCACAGAGACCACGTCAAAGATCTTTGGCTTGCCCAAGGTCATCCAGCAGGTGCAAGTGGAGGAGTGGGGAATCAACCCTGGTTCTCCCAGATTAGAGTCCGCACACTTAACCACTACACCAAAACAGAGCTACTGTCTCACACAAGGGCATTACGTTTGACTTTATAGAACATCTGAAAATATCTGACTGCAGGTTTCATATCAATTCAAATGCAAGAAAGAAACACAAAGAAGCTCACTTCTGCCCAGTTTTGTATCGAGCTAAATGCTACGACATCCTATACGAGTGAAGCCCACCCACAGAGACCCCCAACTTTGAATGCAGAGAGGAGGTGGATGATCACCACTGGAGACAGGGACTTCTTGGCAGTGGCACCTTGAGTCTGGAACTCCCTTCCCGCAGCAGCTCGCCTATTCCCACCCTATCCAGTTCTGCACAATGGGCAGAAGACTTCTCTGTCCACTCAGGCTCTCAGCTGCTGTGATTTCTCCCCCCTCCCCCCCTTCTGCCTTGTACCGCTTCAATTTGATTGCCAATTTGTTCCTGTCTAGACTAGGTGCCGGTTCCATTGATTACTTTCTGCCTTTTGGGCGTCACATTTTATACATGACTTTTCTGCTGCCCTTCGTATACTTGCTTTGACTTTTTTATTCCATTTTACGATCCTAGTGATCTGGTGACTTCTTAAATCTGAAGCTACGTTAGAAGCCATCTGGCAAAAGTCTTTGTGGGGATGTTCATTTATTCGGTAAAACAAACAAACAAAACTGTCAGTGGCCAAAATGACATTCGGTTGGCTGGATTACCTTGTATATATCAGTTAAAGGGCTCTTACTGGGAAATTTCATGGCATTCAATTGCAGGGCAGGGCCCGTCTCGGCAATTTCATTTTCGTTGGTTTGGGGGGTCAGAAAGAGTATGAAAGGCTGAGTGGTCCCGATGAGCTGGTTGTCCACCTAAACAAGGAGGAAGAAGAATAATAATAAGAAGAGATTGGATTTATACCCCGACCTTCACTCAGAGTCTCAGAGCAGCTTACAAACTCCTTTCCCTTCACCTACCCACAACAGACACCCTGTGAGGTGGGTGGGGCTGAGAGGGCTCCTTGGGAGGGTAGGTGGGGCTGAGAGAGCTCCATGAGAACCGTCCTTGAGAGAACAGCTCTGAGAGAACTTGTAACTGACCCAAGGTCATCCAGCCAGCTGCAAGTGGAGGAGTGGGAGATCAAACCCGATTCTCCCAGATTAGAGTCCACGCACTTAACCACTACACCAAAGACAGGTGCAGACAGGCATTAATAAGCTTCCGAGCTGTAGAGTAAGAGCCCCCAGCCTTTTTGGAGACTGTGGGCACCTTTTAAATTCTGACACAGTGTGGTGGGCACAGACACAGAACGGCTGCCAGAAGATCGCTGCTGCAGGAGCTGGAGCTGGTCACAAAACGGCAGCCGCAGCTTCCCTCCAGTCACACAGTGAAGATCCTTGTGCTCTGGTGGCAGCTGCTGCCAAAACAGCATCTCTAAACATCTGCAAAGTCATTATCTCCAATGGCCAATCAGAAGCCTTGCTGGGTAAAAGCCCCACCTGCTTTCTAAAAACACTCGTTGGGCGCCACGAAAGGTGCCACGTTAGGGACCCCTACTGCAGAGCCAACTGGCGAAAACAGAGCCCCAATCCACATGGCAGAGCTTTTGCAGAGGGGATGACAAACGGGAAGGAGGAGAGGAAGGAAATTGCATTGGGCATGTGCGTAGGTGCATGCACAGGCATAGACATCAAGGAGATCTGTGGCACCTTGGATCCTAACGAAGATACTGTGGCATAAATCTGGGAAATATCAAAATGTTGGTCCTGTGAGAAAACCCACAGGTTGACTGCACTTTGTGCGAAATTCTGTGCAGCAGCCTGCAAAACCTGACCGAACATTCAAGCAAGTAAGGAAAGTGTGATATAAACCAATATATAATAGATATAATTTTATAAATTTTAAGTCTTAAAAGTTAAAATCCTTCTTTCATAATATATCCCTATGCATTATTGGAATGCTATTTGCAATTTCTTATACAAAGTTTATTATAGTTTTATCTGAAACTTTTAATGATTTTGGGCGATGGACTATGGTATATTTTATTCTGTGTTTCATGGTGGTGTAATACTGTAATAAATGACTTTGGACTTACTGTGGCATAATCTACCTGTAGGCTCGTGACAGCAATGGGAGACTGCTTCCATTACAAACACCAAAAAGAACACAAGAGTACGCTCCTCATTTGAGAACGCTTTTCCTTGCCTCGAGGATGCAGTCTTCTTAAGATAAGTATTTGCCAACAAGCTAAATGGTGGACCGTAGGACCCAACAGGTAATTCCAGCCGCTCACCTGAGCAGACTCTTGAATCCATTCCAAAGCCACACAGTTCAAAATCCCCTTTGTTTACTCTGGGGCTGGCTTTATTTGAAAAGTGTTCTTGTTAGAGAATCCACCCCTTCCCTTACCTGCACATCCTGTATGCTCAGCTCAAGCACTTGACTGGAGGACAGCTGCGTGAAATGGACGTTAATGCCGGTGAAACTTGCAAATATCAGCTCTTCCGGGACTTTATTAACTAAAGATAAACCGATGCCTCCTTCCAGTTTCAGCTGAACCTGTGGACGGAACGAGAAATGAATCAAAATCACAGCATTTCTTTGTTGAAATCAGAACCCCAGCTGGGATTTTGGGGGTGGGGGTTCGTTTTGTTTGGGTTTTTCTTCTTTCCCTGTAAGATCTGGGGTTCTTAACTAAAATGGCCCACCAAGCTATTTTTTTAAAAAAAATGGTGGACCGTAGGACCCAACAGGTAATTCCAGCCGCTCACCTGAGTAGACTCTTGAATCCATTCCAAAGCCACACAGTTCAAAATCCCTTTTGTTTACTCTGGGGCTGACTTTATTTGAAAAGTGTTCTTGTTAAGAGAATCCACCCCTTCCCTTACCTGCACATCCTGTATGCTCAGCTCAAGCACTTGACTGGAGGACAGCTGCGTGAAATGGACGTTAATGCCGCTGAAACTTGCAAATATCAGCTCTTCCGGGACTTTATTAACTAAAGATAAACCGATGCCGCCTTCCAGTTTCAACTGAACCTGTGGACGGAACGGGAAATGAATCAAAATCACAGCATTTCTGTGTTGAACTCAGAACCCCAGCTGGGATTTTTGGGGGTGGGGGTGGGGGTTCGTTTTGTTTGGGTTTTTCTTCTTTCCCTGTAAGATCTGGGGTTCTTAACTAAAATGGCCCACCAAGCTATTTTTTTAAAAAAAAATGCAGGAGGATTTGTGGCGTGAAACACATTCATAGCACTGGGTGAGACGTGCTCATTGGCATGTGGATCTCTTGCGTGACGTGCGGTTGGGCCGGGTGGTCTTCACAGCCCACTTTTTGCTGTTTTAGTTTCGGCAGGCTGACATGGCCACCCCTTTGGTATTTTGCAACCCCGTGCTCTTGAAGACCCCCTCGTATAGCCCAGAGGAGCCTGATCTCATCAGAGCTTGGAAGCTAAGTGGGGCTGGTACTTGGATGGAAGGCCACCAAGGAAGACTGGGGCTGCTATGCAGAGGAAGGCAACCCATCTCTGATTGTCTCTTGACCTGAAAACTTTTGAGACCGCCTATCATGATCTGGGCTGTGCTACCAGAGGCCTACTAGGCCCAGAGAGCCTGGCTAGCAGTAGGTGAGGCTGGGCCTACAACTCCCAGAAGCCCCTGGGAGGTTTTGGAGCCAAAATGGACCAATAGGAAAAGAGGAGGGCTTGGAATAAAAGTTCTGGAGCAGCAGGAAGAGTTGTTCTTTCTTCCAGAGGGCAGAGCCAGAAGAAAGGCTGCTGCAGGGGAAAAACCCTCATCCTGAGGGAGGGGTGAGTAGTGTATGGCCTCTTGAGATAGTGAGCTAGGGAAAGTAAATTTAGACGTGTTAGGGCATTTGATTTCTTTTCTTTTCACCCACTTACTGTTATTATTCTGCACCTTGTTGTTTGACCTCCTATAAAATAAAACCTTTTTCTTGTTTCACTCTGCGTGGTCCTCACGCCTATTAATCGGCCAAAAGGGAGGTCTGAAGGTCTTGGGAGGGTACTCTGGGCCTTCTCAAGGGAACCTAAATCCAGAGTGGTGGCAGCGTCAGGTGACACCCCACCTGAGCCGTGACACCACCTCTCCTGATATCCCCCCCGAAGGGCACTGAGATCAGCAGTTAAGAATTTCCTGGTGGTTCCCGGCCCCAAAGATATCCGTCTGGCCTCGACCAGGGCCAGGGCCTTCTCAGCCTTGGCCCCGGCCTGGTGGAACTCTGCCGAATTGCATCTGTGCCCTGTTCGATCTATTCAAGTTTTGCAGGACATGTAAGGCAGATATGTTTCCAGGCCTCTGGTTGAGGCCAGCGACGGTTTCCTACTTCTGCCCGGCACCCTCACTCCCTCTCTCCCCCCAAAAATCTGAATGCTAGACATGCCGTCTGTTCTTGGAATGTTTTAAATACATTTGTTGATTGCCTAATATTGTTTTAATATTGTTTGCAGTGTTCCCTCTAAGCTGAGTTAGTGTGAGCTAGTTCACAGTTTTTTCGCCTCCGGCTCACACATTTTTGTCTCCGCTCAGGAAGGATGGCTCCAGAGCAAACTAATTTATGCAGGAGCCAAATGGCTCGCTCACAACTATAATGCCAGTAGCTCACAAAGTAGAATTTTTGCTCACAAGACTCCACAGCTTAGAGGGAGCATTGATTGTTTGTGGTTTTCAACTGGCTTTATAATTTGTATTGAACTATCCTGTTGTAAACCGCCCTGAGCCCCACATAAGTGGGGAAGGGTGGTCAAGAAATTCAGTGAAATAAATAAATAATAAATATGGGGTGGAACTTCACGAGGTTGCCATGAGTCCACTGTGACTCGACAGCACGCTTTACCTTTTGTGGCCAAATGTACTGGAGATCGCACCTCCAGACTGAGAGTGTCGAAGATGTCGAAACAGCTGGACAGGGTGGAGTGGGGACTAGATCAGGAACCTGGCAGTACACACGTGGACCCACGACATGGCACTGTTTCCCCAGTCAAAATCACCTCCCCAAAGCAGCTATTAGCAGTTCAGTTCTAGTAACTTTCTTTTCCCCTAACCGCAGCTTTGATGGAACCGGTTCTGAATGGAGTAATGGTAACTGAGCAGACTGCTAAGCTCTCCTTCCTTCACACCCCTTGCTGAGCAAAACTGCTGCACTGTGACATGCTGTGATTGCTGACTCCTGAGTTTAGCCTAGGATCTGAGCTTTGCGCTCGATGGAGAGAAAGTGGTATGCGACTGCTTTTCAAAGGGATGAGGAAACAGAGAGAAACAATGGCTTCACTCACTTCCAGTTCTTGCTCTGCGTCTGGATTTTTCAGCTTCCACAGATCTTGCTCCAGCGTGAGCAGCTCGTCTCCTTCGTATGAGAAACGATCATTTCTGCGTTGGTTGAAGTCTGTTATCTAATACAGAAGGCATTATTAGGATAGCTGTCTTCCTGAGATCCACCGGGACACACAATCCTCCCTATATTATAAAGCAGTAAGACGCAAACTGCACGCAATGCGCCCCTACAGTGTTTGGACGGCTCGCCTGCCCGTCAACAGCTTGGCCACGTCCCATTGGCCACGTCGTTTGAGTCCCGCCATGCACGCAGCTTCCCGTGGCCTGCGGAGGATTCGGAGGACACCCGCAGCCGCCTGGCTCGGTGAGGAGAGGGGGAGAGAGCCGAGCAGAGGAGAGGCGCGAGTCGAACCGCGGCCGCCTGGGTCGAGCCCGAGAGGGGAAGGGGGCGAGAGCCGGGCGGAGGAGAGGCGCGAGTCGATCGACAGCCTCCCCAGCATAGCATTGGCCTTCTTTATTGCCGTCACACACTGTCTCGACATTTTCAGTGAGTTATCTACTACAACTCCAAGATCTCTCTCTTGATCAGTCTCTGCCAGTTCCATCCTGAGTTTAGCCTAGGATCTGAGCTTTGCGCTCAATGGAGAGAAAGTGGTATGCGACTGCTTTCCGAAGGGATGAGGAAACGGAGAGAAACAATGGCTTCACTCACTTCCAGTTCTTGCTCTGCGTCTGGATTTTTCAGCTTCCACAGATCCTGCTCCAGCGTGAGCAGCTCGTCTCCTTCGTATGAGAAACGATCATTTCTGCGTTGGTTGAAGTCTGTTATCTAATACAGAAGGCATTATTAGGATAGCTGTCTTTCTGAGATCCACCGGGACACACAATATTCAATATATCTTGAATGTGACACAACGCGTGAACCTGTAAAGATCTTATGACCCGGCCTGATCTCTAAGAGAGTGTTCAGGTGCCCTTTTTGGCCACAGGCGGGCTGTTTTATTGATGTTGATTGTATGCTTTTCCTGTATTTTTGTTGGCAGCCCCCATTTCTTTCTGAAGATGCAGCAAGAACATCCTTATATGACAATCTCTCATGACAGAATGTCAATTAGATAGCATTTCACAGATATCCAGTTTCTAGTGTGACAATTGCGACATACAGACTGTATTCAGACAAACCGTAATTTGCGCAACAGGTTCTGGTTAGTCTATGGACACAACAAATGGTGGTTCACGCATGAGCTTCAATTTGCCTGCTTCTTCTTCCTCCCTCTCCCACCTGGGAAGGTACCTTTACCATGCTGTCCCCACCTGTAACCAGGTAACGCAAAGCAGTGACACTACTAAAACTGAGTTTGTAAATTCAGAAATCACACTACAATTAATCCAAACTGCAGTTAAAAAACAACAATAGGTAGAAGCTCTGGATTCAAATTCTGGTTTGGTGCCAGCTAACAGCCTCCGATTTTCTAAAAACTTTGTTTTCAGATGTCACAAGGAATTGGAGTTTGAACAAAGTACAGTGCAACTTCGATTGACAACTAAACGCAGCCTTCTTTGTTTCATTTGCAATTCAAGTGCTTGTGAGTTACACAGAGATTGCCCATCACCTGTAAAACCCGGGTCGGCCCATCGGGAATGACTCTGGCTACAAGGATGCCAGACCCTGGCCGCATCTTCTGATTGATGAACTGCTGCTCTGGAGGAACCGGGCTTAACATTTCCAGAGAAGTGTCCGGACCTAGGACGACTTCCGCCCCGTCGCGAAGCCCAGATATGCCCCCTTTAGTCTAGGAGGAAAAGGAAATCATTAACAAAGGGAGAAAGAAAAGGAAGGAATGCTTAGTCGCTTATAGGGGAGGGGCTGTGGCTCGACGGCAGAGCATCTGCTTTGCATGCAGAAGGGTCCTGGGGTTCAACCTCCAGCATCTCCTGTGAAAAGGATCAGGCAGTAAGTGATGTGAGAGACCCTCCACTTGAGCCACTGCCAGCTAGAGCAGACAACACTGACCTCGATAGATCAACAGACTGAATCACATGTCCTTAACGCACACGCTGAAATAATTTTAGATCAAGAGCTTGCACGTCTTCAGGCCTGTGTATTGGATCATTGCCTGTTTCTACAGGAATCTGTCCAGAATTGCATCAGAAGCCCTGCTGTGTGGGACACCTCCCCCCCCCACCTTCTGAACTAAGGTGGATGGCAAACAGAGAGAATGCCCTCTCCACAGTCTCCCCCAACCCCACATGCACAATGGTTTGTCCGATCCCAGACTGTTAACCTTCAGGTGCCAGGGGGCGTCTGGTTGTTAAGTCAGGAGTTCCGTTTCATGCTGTGGCCGCCGGTTCTCTCTACCAACATGTTAACATCCCGTCTGCATAGCACATGCCCACGGCCGTGTTTTATCTGCCGCCTGGATTGCTTCAAAATGCTTTCCTGCCATTTTTCATCGGCTCCTCTGGATCTGTTCTCCATTTGCCGCTTTCGCTTGGGCTTTAATTTATTCGCTGTTTTCGATAGCGTTATGGATCCCTAATCGTCCTGGCTTTGTATTTTAATTTGGTACACCATCTTGAGTGCCCTTAAGGGAAGGGGCACCCTATAAATATCTCAAACGGATGACAAGCGAGCTGCTCGGAGAACATCTCTTTGCCTTTCCTGGTTCCCTGGGGAAACTGACTTACAGCCTGATGCCTGCTTACTCATCTGTAACACTCTCTGGTAGCATTCATTGTGTGGGGCCAAAGGACGCACAAAAGGGAACACAAACTATAGTAAAAGCGATAACATTACAGAGTTAAAGCACGTAAAAACACATGAAAAACACGTAAGCACCCCTGTGTATAAATTGGAGTTCTTAATCTGTATATCTGAATAATGTTTGTTTTTTAACTGGATCGGGTCATGGACCCTAATATAATAAATTACTAATCCCCCCTCCCCCCCCCAAAAAAAAGTAGCAGAAGACTTTCAGGTAACGTCCGACTTGCCTTGAGATGTCCAACTTGCCTCAACTAGGGCCAGGGACTTCTCCGCCCTGGCCCCTATCTGGTGGAATGAGTTCTCATATGAGATCAGGGGGCCCCCGTGGGACATACTACAATTCTGCAGGGCCTGCAAGACGGAGCTCTTCCGCCAGGTTTTCAGTCGAGGCAGTGGATATCCCCCCCCCCCTTTCTGGTTGGCCTCCCATCAGTGTCCTGGATTCGAAAAGCTACCTGGGAATCCCACACTCCTGTTCCATCTTAACTGCTGAGACATCTGATTAGATCTTGCACGGTATTTTATGACTGTTGTATTGTTTTAATTCGTTGTTTTAAATTGGTTTTAATTGTTACTGTAATTTGTATTGACATTGACGGAACCTGCCCTGAGCCTGCTTGTGGGGAGGGTGGGACACAAGTCCAATAAAATAAATAAAAATAAATAAATAATTGCAGCCCTTGCTCATCGATTCTCAC
>NW_015176548.1:24974-28750 GCF_001447785.1 Gekko japonicus | reverse complement strand
TCCCTAGAGAGTCTGTGGCAGAAGAAAGATGTGACCTGGGGATCTCTTGGATCGCAGCCTTAAAAGAAGGCACGATAGTGCAATAGGCACAAGCAAGAAGGCACGAGACGGCGGGGAGATCTCAAGGAGAATGACAAATGTGGCCGGGACTTTCTAGAAGAGGCCGAGATTGCTGCGCGGGCAATGGGGGGGGGGGGCTGCAGGAGGCTTTCCTGCTCTTTTCTGGCTGGCCAGCAAAGGCCAGAGCCTCAGGGCTCTGTGTGGCAATTATGTAGAGTCCCGTCAATTCTATTTAAACTGTGCTGCCTAGTGGTTTCTGTAGCGGGGTTTTTACGGATCCCCTCCCTCCCTTTTCCTGCAGTTTGTGCACGTGTGTTCTAACCGTCACAGCTTAGGCGGTTTTGCACATCAAGGTGGATCCTTTTGGGGGAGACGGGCCTGTGTGCCTACCTTCCCCGTTTGTGGGGGACTCCCTCAAGGGGTCTTGGAGATTTGAGCCACCATGGAGGATGCCCAGCTCGGGGGCTGTTCGCAGGCTCACCCCAGATGACAAATTGTGTCCCTCAGCGGCAGCAGCTCTTGGGTTACCACCAAATATTTGTCACTAGTTTTTCCCCAGCAGGCAGGCTGTGGGACACCTTATCACTTGGCAGGCCAGTCACTCAATCCCTGGATCTGCCCCTATGGTTTGCCAATGCTCCTTGTTCTGTAACCAATAAATAGCTGTGACCTGTTTCATGCCATAAAATTGGTGTTGTGTATTTTCCTCCTCTCCATTTTAAGCTCTGGGCCTGCAACTTTTACAGTACTGATAAGCAGCCCTCTGGAAGGAAAAGACACAACGCGTTGCACTGAATTAAGGAGAAAAAGGAGAGAAAGTCAGGGTAAATCAAGGGATCAGAAATGCCGGCGGGATCTCTTTATTAAAGAATTCTGAGGAGTACATCTGTTATGGCGTGGCCGACAAATTTTTTCCAGATGTAGCATTCAGAGTAGTCAGCCTTTGATCAAAGTGACTAAAACGGCTCCTTTCTGCTAACCCTTTGGACGTGGAGGGGTGTTTTTTTTGCCCCTATTGTCTTTGAAAAATCCTTTTCTTACGGAAAGCCAATTCATCACGGTCAGACCAATTTAGCTCAAAAAATGCGAATGCTTCCCTTTTGCAGCAAGCGGGGGAGGGGGAGCGTAGAATTTTTGAGAACAAATTTTTGGGAAATGAGAACTGTATGAGAGCATGGACAAACCAGCTAAAGAGTCAGAGGCTGCAACCCTTTTCGAAAGGAAAAAAAAAACGTGACGGGCATGTGTTGTGTCCGGGTCTCACCAGGGAACAGAAAGTGATCCAAATTTCTATTCCTATACGATAAAGGGCAAAAGACTGGTGAACTAGAAGGAGTGGCGGCTGGGCGATTACGCTTTCTTATGCCCCCCCCCCCCGACAAGCAGCTTTGGCCAGCATACACACCCCTCCCTTCCTCCACTGTATCTTCACAACCACCCTGTGTGAGAATCCACTTTCGATTCCTCTGAATTTGATGAATGTTTCCCATATGCATTGGAATGAGAGAGAGTCTGGCCCAAGGTCAACCAAGAAGAGTTCTCTGACTGAGTGGCGATTTGAACCTGGATCTCTTCAGTCCTGACTACCATGCCACACTGGGCAGGTAGGGCTGCCAAGGGATTCTCCACTCTCAGGTCTTCTTGCCCACTACTGCTTAAAGCGGCACTGGGAGGATTATTTTTTATATATATATATATCAAGCTCATGTACTTATTGGAATTGACAAGGGGTAGCTCTAGGAATCACCAGAAACCACAGAGTTTCCGGCGATTCCTAGAGCTACCCTTTGTCACTTCTGGTAAGAGCACGAGGCTTGCCCCCCTCCAAACCCTTCCGGTCAGTTGCCAGGGCTGTTCCTTTTCACACACCTGTGTGTGTGTGTTAAGTGCCATCAGGCTACTTCCAACTTTTGGCGATGGGGAGGTCTGCGTGAATTCATGACCTCCAAAGCATCCTGTCATTAACAGCCTTGCCCAGATCTTGCAAACTGGGGACCGTGGCTTCCTTGATTGAGTCAACCCATCTCATGCTGGGTTGTCCTCTTTTTCTACTGCCTTTAACTTTCCCTGGCATTATTGTCTTTTTCCGTGACTCCTCTTCTCATAATGTGACCAAAGTGTGATAGCCTCAGTTTAGTCATTTCAGCTTCTAGGGGGAGTTCAAGCTTGGTTCGGAGATCAGAGCAACTGCTCTGGACCCTCAAACAACCTCACAAGGTATGGTAGTCTTGTCTACAGTCAGGGTAGTGACAATAACAATTAACATGCAAAAACTGGGCTAGAAGATCTGCCAAGCCAATATGGTGTAGTGGTTAGAGCACCAGACTAGGATGCGGGAGACCCAAGTTCGAATCCACACTCTGCCACGGAAGCTTGCTGGGTGAACCTGGGCCAGTCGTACAACCTCAGACTAACCTATGTCACTGGGTTGCTGCAAGGAGAAAATGGAGAAGAACAGTGCAAACCTCTGGAGGTCCCCAATAGGGACAAAGGGGGGAGTATAAATGAAGTAAAAAAACGAAGAACAGAGCTTTCTATCACACTGTATGACTATTCACAGGCACTAATGTCGCCATTACAGAAACCCAATTGTGATTTTTTTAAATCCCTACCTTATGAAAGGGTTGCTTAACCACCAAGGTTGCACTCTAGAAAGGAGCACAGTCATCATTTTAAAGGAGGATGGAAAAAAAACATTTTAAAGGAATGTAGCTTATCAGAAGCATCTTTGGGAGTCCCTAGCATTACAGAACACAACCAGCCGAACCTCTTTGCCTGGAGAACACATGTCAGCACTTACCTGTACGACAAGCCCGTGCATGCCGCAGACCAGCTTTCCGTCGCGAAAACTCCACGTCTGAGTCGTGCTCCGCCGCCTGTCTGGCTTTCTTAGCATCAGCGGCTCGTATCTGAAAAAAGAAAACGTGGGTCCATTTCTGCACTTCCCAGTTTCGATTCCAACCTTCCCCAAATGCGTTTCATCCCCACCTTTCTCTAGAAGTGGCTGGTAGAAATATGGCATCCGATGTCCTCTGAGGAGCTAAAACAGTAACTGCTTCCGTTGGCGGGGCCAAAAAGATAACTGATGGCACTTCTTTAAAAACACAAGGAAGCCGGCTCTCATCTGTTTCATTTGTTTTTGTCAAGTCGCAGCCAACTTACGGCGACACACCTCATGGTCTTCAAGACAAGAGACAATCAGAGGTGGCTGGCCATTGCCTGCCTCTGTGTGGCAACCCTGGACTTCCCTGGTGGTCTCCCATCCAAACTCAAACCTGGCCTCCCCTCCAAATACGAACCAGGGCTAACCCAGCTTAGTTTCTGAGAAGTGAACATAAGAACATAACATAAGAACATAAGAGACGCCAATGTTGGATCAGGCCAAAGGCCCATCCAGTCCAACACTCTGTCACACAGTGGCCAGAAATACCAGGTGCCATCAGGAGGTCCACCAGTGGGGCCAGGACATTAGAAGCCCTCCCACTGTTGCCCCCTCCTCCCAAGCACCAAGAACACAGAGCATCACTTGCCCCAGACTGAGAGCTCCTATCTATACCTTGTGGCTAATAGCCACTAATGGACCTCTGCTCCATATCTATATATCTAATTCCGAAGATACCCCCTGTGTGCGGATACCTAAATCCGCGCATCGGGGGCACCTGGGGGGGGGGAGATTTTTGTGCACACTTGGTACGGTCCCCAGGTGTGCACAAAAA
>NW_015176548.1:22776-24772 GCF_001447785.1 Gekko japonicus | reverse complement strand
GAGGGAAGGGGGGGAGATCGAGCGGGGGGGTGGAGGCGACGGGGGAGGAACCGACGGGAGAGGGGGAACTTACCTCCTCCTGCTTCCTCCTCTGCCTCCTGTGTGGAGGTCCCTCCCCCCGCGAGTATCGCGGGTCCCGCCCCCTTGTGCTTATCTAATTCCCTCTTGAAACCGTCCATGCTTGTAGCCACCACCACTTCCTGTGGCAGTGAAGTCCATGTGTTAATCACTCTTTGGGTGAAGAAGTACTTCCTTTGATCCGTTCTAACTCGACCGCTCAGCAATTTCACGGAGTGCCCACGAGTTCTTGTATTGTGAGAAAGAGAGAAAAGTACCTCTTTCTCTACCTGCTCTTTCCCATGCATAATCTTATAAACCTCGATCACGTCACCCCTCAGTCATCATTTCTCCAAGCTAAAGAGCCCTAAGCGCTTTAACCTGGCCCCGCCCAACATGTAAAGTCACGGTTGTTTGAATAACTGAGGACTGGGATGTTTTGACAGCAAATTCTGACTCAAACTATCGTTTGGTTGTGCACAGGGTGATCTGAAAAGAGGCACCGAGGTCTGCACACCTGTTATCAGTGACCGCTGCCAGGCCAGCGATGTCCAAGATCATGGAGGATTCTGTGGACCGAGGAGGGGATGGCTTGTTGGGATGGTGAGGGACCGCAGAGCCTTCGTGGCACAGCATGCCGGTGCCTGTCATCCGCCACAGCTGAGAGCGCTTCCCGGGCTCCTGAAGGCAGAAATCGAGACGGAATGAGAGGGACCTCAAAAATGGCACACCGCATACACGGGGTGACTACTTGAGTGAACAATCTATTACATTTTGACATCTAAAAGCAAAATAGAAGGCTTTGTGCAACACACATAAACGAAGAAGAGGTATAAATAAAAGCCACACTAGACATTACGATGGTCACAGGTCCAACCCGTGGTCACTGATGCCATTTCAGAGAAGACTTTGTTCATTTAAAAGAATGCCACAAAGGCCCATGGTGGGGGAGGACCAGACGACCTCCTTTCCTCCCCTGCACCTTTTCACCTACTGAAACAGCCCCCCTGTATAGAAATATTAATCCCTGTAGGCCTTAGGTCTCCCCCTGAATGTTCTGTAGTCTCATGTTTCTTCTTTGGAATGTATCTTCCTAACCCCCATGGTGTGCATTTCCTCTTGAAGCCAGATGCTCTGACCAAATGGACGCAATTGCCGTCATAAACCACATGCCTCTGCCAAGCATGGCAGAAACACACGTACGCAATGAGAATTGGGGTTGGGGTGGAGACCACAACTGCAGGTGTGGCCTCCACGACAACTGACCATTCAGGACACACTGTAAGTCAATTGGTTCCCGGCCAGGGCCATTGGAAACCTGGGATTGCCCTTTATCAGTCTGAACACAAAGACACAGATTCAGATTTTCTGCTTGCTGTTCTGTTCTTGTTACCTGCTGTCTGTGGACTTGTTCTGGAGCTGCTTTGTCTCTGCCATGAGGCTTGGGCAGACAAAGGACTCCAGTGAAGCACATGGCGAGGTGCTTGCATAATGGATCTTTTGTTTCTAAAGATCCTGGACTATTCCAATGGACTTGGTACTGGAACTCTCACCCTGGTAATTATGAATATCTCTAGTGTCTAGGTAGGGCCAGAGAGCCCTAGGTTTTTCTTGTTTTCAGTACTTTCTGTAGTCTGTGTTAAGTTCTGTGATAAATAAAACTATTTCTTGTTTAAATACTGTCTGTTTGATGGGTAACTGATCTCCAAGCCTTAAATCCTCGTGTCTAGCTGGCTATGCTACCATTAAATCTTAAGAGTGCATCTCTAAGGAGGTGTTGGAGCTGGGCATGGTGGTTATTGTATTGTTAATATAGGAGTCCTTCCCTCATTCCTAGTGAGGCGTGGGGGCCGGATCCTATACAAAGGAAGCCCCGCAAAGGCCCTCCCTGGCCCCAGGCAGGCAGGGGTGGGGAGAGGCAGGGAGGAAGCATCTTACC
>NW_015176548.1:20436-22381 GCF_001447785.1 Gekko japonicus | reverse complement strand
GAAGTTTTCTCTACAGCCACAGCCCAGCGCTCTCTACCTGTGGATTTCAATCCTGTTTGTGTTTGATTGTAAAGTCATCTCGTCAAAGCATTGTTTGCGAGCAAGAAGAGGTTGCAAGGAACTTTTGCAAGAGCTGTGCCGTCTCCAAGCTTCACTTCAAGCTGGGAAGTCGACGGGCCAGAGACTGGGAAAGTTGAGTGTTTTCTTCTGATTGCAGCTGCAAGCTAACCTGTTGAACTTGTGAGTTGTTGCTCAGGGGCGGGGATGGCCTCTGTGTGTGCTATATGCTGTGTTTATGTGTGTCTATCTGTCTGGGAGATGGCCTCCATGTGGGTCTGTCTCTCTGTGTGTTGTGAGCTGAGGAGCAGCTCGCAAGGTTCCTGGCTCCGCTGGGAGGGCTTGATCTCTGGGAGAGAGGAGGGGGGGAATGGGCTAAGGGCTCCCCTCTTGGCTGTCGATCAGTCCACCTGGTCCCTGGCCAAGGTCCTGAATCCTCGACCTCTTCCCTTTGCAGAGAAAGAGGAGGCTCAGTGAGTTTCCTGTGTGTGCAAGGTTTGGAGATGCTCTAACCCTTGAGAATTCTGCTGGAAAGTTAATGTATGTGTTGCAAAGTCTTGGGGGCGGGACTGTGTAGTTCTGCCACTGTGGCATGCTCGCATTGGCTTGCGTGTCTGTGTGTCTGCGAGAGTGGGTTTGGGTTTGCTACCCCACAACCTCCACGGTTGCTGGGTGGGGCCCTTATCCACTCCACAGAGCATGTCAGCGTCTCTACAATGCTGACTGCGGTTGGGAAGGAGACCAACCTGTTCTTCTGAGGAAGATTTCTGCTGTTAGCTGTGCGTATCTGTGGGAGGGAATTGCTGACCAGAGTGCTGGATCCTTCTCACCCCTCCTTGCAGCTTCTCCACGAGGCTGGAGGATGTGTCCTGTGTATGGTTGAGTTAGAGCCAAAATGTGCCTTTGTGTGGCAAATGATTTGCAATTTGTGATTTCCTTTTGAGAATGTGCTAACCTGTTTTTTTCTGTTAACTAGAAACTTTTTTAAAGTGTGCTGGAGTGGAATTGAAAGTTTAAGAATGAGTCTGTTCTGTTATTGCTCTGTAATGAACTGTGATTAACCTGTTATTTGCTTTCTGTGTTCTGAGCTATGTTCTGATTTAGTTTTCCTTTCTGTAAACTTGAAATGTAGAATTGGGTGATTAAGGATATGTTATGCTTTTGTTGTTTCCTTTCTGTAACCTGGAAATGTTTTAAGCTGGGCCTGAAGATGAAAGCTTCATGAGTTGAATTGAGTTGTTCTATGCTTGTTTTGTATTCATTATGTAATGATGTATTCTATGTCTGCTGACTGTTGTGATATGTTGTGTTATCCTCATGTATGCATGTTCCCTGAGGACTAAAGTAGATGAAAATTGAGGTATCTACCCCGAATTTCCATCTTTAAGGGGGAGGGTGTATAGAAATATTAATCCCTGTAGGCCTTAGGTCTCCCCCTGAATGTTCTGTAGTCTCATGTTTCTTCTTTGGAATGTATCTTCCTAACCCCCGTGGTGTGCATTTCCTCTTGAAGCCAGATGCTCTGACCAAATGGACGCAATTGCCGTCATAAACCACATGCCTCTGCCAAGCATGGCAGAAACACACGTACGCAATGAGAATTGGGGTTGGGGTGGAGACCACAACTGCAGGTGTGGCCTCCACGACAACTGACCATTCAGGACACACTGTAAGTCAATTGGTTCCCGGCCAGGGCCATTTGAAACCTGGGATTGCCCTTTATCAGTCTGAACACAAAGACACAGATTCAGATTTTCTGCTTGCTGTTCTGTTCTTGTTACCTGCTGTCTGTGGACTTGTTCTGGAGCTGCTTGTCTCTGCCATGAGGCTTGGGCCGCCAAAGGACTCCAGTGAAGCACATGGCGAGGTGCTTGCATAATGGATCTTT
>NW_015176548.1:11703-20394 GCF_001447785.1 Gekko japonicus | reverse complement strand
CTAGGTTTTTCTTGTTTTCAGTACTTTCTGTAGTCTGTGTTAAGTTCTGTGATAAATAAAACTATTTCTTGTTTAAATACTGTCTGTTTGATGGGTAACTGATCTCCAAGCCTTAAATCCTCGTGTCTAGCTGGCTATGCTACCATTAAATCTTAAGAGTGCATCTCTAAGGAGGTGTTGGAGCTGGGCATGGTGGTTATTGTTTGTTAATATAGGAGTCCTTCCCTTATTCCTAGTGAGGCGTGGGGGCCGGATCCTATACACCCCCCCCCGGCTTTTCTGATACTTGAAGGGCTCACAAGGTCACCTGGTCTGCCTGTGCTGCATTGTGGCCCCCCCGCCGCAATTTTTTGAATGGACAAAATCTTCTCTGAAATGGTGCTGATGTCAAAACCCGCGGCTGCTGTAACATCGTGGGGGCCGGATCCTATACACCCCCCCCCGGCTTTTCTGATACTTGAAGGGCTCACAAGGTCACCTGGTCTGCCTGTGCTGCATTGTGGCCCCCCCGCCGCAATTTTTTGAATGGACAAAATCTTCTCTGAAATGGTGCTGATGTCAAAACCCGCGGCTGCTGTAACATCTAGTTTGGCCTTCAGAAGTTCATAAACGAGTAATTCAACAATGAATGGATAAGGTTCCCCCTAATATCCCACCTAAGAGTTCCGATTCCTCGACCGCATCTATTTTTCTCCAAACGTATCAGCATTTTAGATACTTGTAACTACAGTTCCCTCCCATTTCTTTCCCTATTGAGCAGCGCAGGACCCTGTGAGGCTCCAGGCTGCTGCTGAGCGGGGCTTCCTGTGTTAATGAGCGGCCGCTCAGGTGCACAGCTTAGAGGGAACACTGCTCGTAACCTTGCTCAAAAAAGCTAGAGCCGTCTTATTCATGGGGCACGCTTGGCATGTTGCTTGTGTATTCTGCACAGCCAAGGTAGGTGCATGGATTTGGGTTCCTCAAGACGTATTCTAGGTTTGCAGAATCTGAACAAGTACGTGATCTGCCAGATACACAAACAGATCCCAAACCAGGAGACTTCAAGCTCAAATAAGCACAATTTAATTTACTGAGCCGTCCAATTGTAGGTATATTACGGGACCAGCTCAGGAATAACATGGGAGCTATGCTTGCGCTTACTGTCCTCTCTCTTTCTACACCGAGCATCGATTCCGCTCCTTGTTCAGAGGGGAATCGTAATGTCTCCCAGGTAGGGAAGCCAACCTCTAGGTGGGACATGGGGATTCCTTGGAATTACAGCTCCTCTCCAGACTACAGAGATCAGCTCCCCTGGAGAAAAGGGCTGCTTTGGAAGGTGGACTCTATGGCATTATGCCCCACTGAGGTCCCCGTCCTCTCCAGGCTCCACCCGCAAATCTCCAGCAGTTCCCCAGCCTGGAGCTGACAGCCTTACCCACACCCAACCAACTGCCCGGTGGCCAGGGAGGACCTGACAGCCCTACTCCCGAATACTGCTTAAATCACTCTGACACCAAACTGTCACTTCGTTTGGGATGGCAAGTAACATTCTTAGAAGTTCGTACCTTTTTCTTTAAAATGACTCTCTGTGTCTTGGGAGAGACGTCAAGGACAAGCTCAGCACAATCCAGCTCTTTGTTTGAAGCGACGGGCCTCCCGCTTTCTTCCTGTAGGCTAGAATTCCAAAGAAATCCAGAAAGAAAGAAATCCAGAAAGAAAGAAATCCAGAAAGAAAGAAATCCAGAAAGAAAGAAATCCAGAAAGAAAGAAAGAAAGAAATCCAGAAAGAAAGAAATCCAGAAAGAAAGAAATCCAGAAAGAAAGAAATCCAGAAAGAAAGAAATCCAGAAAGAAAGAAAGAAAGAAAGAAAGAAAGAAAGAAAGAAAGAAAGAAAGAAAGAAAGAAAGAAAGAAAGAGGGGGAAAAGCTCTAATACTTTACGCAAATAACAGCCAAACCCCTTTCATGGGGCTGAATAGAAAAGCAGCTTTCACAAGAGCATGAATCTGACCCACCACTTGAACACATGAAGTTCACTTCAAACAAGTCAGACTGTTGGTCCTTTGAGGTCAGTAGCATCTACTTGGGCAGGAAGCCACTCTCTAGGGAAGGGGTGTCAAACATAAGGCCTGGGAGCCAGAACCGGCCCATCCAGGGCTCTTATGTGGCCTGCGAGCAACAAGTGCAAGGGAGGGAACAGGAGACTGCTTGGGGGAGTGGGCGGAGCCGCTCCAATTATGGCTTCAGCATGGTGGAACAACCTTGCCTGCAACAGTTAAGCAACGTGGGAGCATCTGCTCAGTGCTGCACCGCTGAATCTCCAATCTGCCCATGTGGGTTTTCCTTTGCACCCCCCTCCCAGCCCATGGGAACTTGCAGTAAGAATACAACAACTTGGAGCTTACCAGCTGCTGTCCTTTATACAGTTTATATCTCCGGTACCTGGTGTTTTGTTTTATGGCACACATGGCCCGGCCCGACAAAGTGACATTTATGTCAGATTCGGCCCTCATAACGAATGAGTTCGACACTTCTGCTCTAGGGTCTCAGTGAGATGTAGCCCGCATCACCTAAGCACTTTAACTGGAGATGCTGGGAACTGAACTTGGGACCCTTCAGCCTGCAAAGCTAATGTTCTTCCCCTGAGCCATGGCTCCCTCTTGATTGCTTCACTCAGAAAAAGGACTCTACACAGAATATGACTTTGAATATCCACGGGGTTATTGATAGCTCTGATTTCACTCTGGTGGATGGGGAGCTCTGTATAAGCGAAAAGCCTGTACACACTAAATTCTTAATATGCTCTAATACAGGACCTTTAGCAGGCAAAAATAACCAACACATGTCCCAAGCGTCCCACTTTTTCAATCATGGGAGACTCAACCAAGGGAGGAAAGAAAGAGGACGAAGACTAAAAGGTTTCCTGGAAAAAAGTTAGGTTTTAAAAGAGAGACTTTAGTCCAGGGGTCTCCAACGTGGTGCCCCTGGGCACCATGGCACAGGCTGATACCTTCCCTGGTACCCGCCACGTTTGTAAAAAGTGGGTGGGGCCAGGTGAAGCTTTTGCCTGGCGAGGCTTCTGACTGGCCACTGGAGATTTAATTGGCTGTGCAGATGTTTAAAAATGTTGCTGCTATCATAGCTCACAGATTTTTTTTCTATGTGACTGAAGGTAAGCTGCAGCACCCAACATGCCGTGTCAGAATTCCAAAGGTGCCTGCAGGCTCAAAGAAGGTTTTGTCAGACGATCAAAATAAAATGCACCAATGTTACTATTTTGTATCAGGTGGGGTAGCCGTGTTGGTCTGAAGCAGCAGAATAAAGTTTGAGTCCAGTGGCACCTTTAAGACCAACACAGTTTAATTCTGGGTATGCACACAAACGCTTATACCCAGAGTTAAACTTTGCAGGCCTTAAAGATGCCACTCAAACTTTATTAGAATATCAATGTCAAACGTGTTCCCATCAGAGCATCCATCGTATTCTTCCTAGCATCGACAGGACCTGAATGTCAGTGCCCAAAAAAAGTCTGTTCAGCGCTGAACCATTTAAGAACACTCTGGCACTGGATACGTTAGAAATTATTCCGCTGGAGATCAAAGCCCTCTGCACTCAAGTTTTCACCCATAAAAGAACATCTAGGATGGAAATTCCAAGAGCTCAAAATAACACACCACACAACGCCAGGGCTGTCCTTTATCACCTCTATTATTTATCTTAGTGAAGGAGATTTTAACTATAAAGATCAGACAGGACATGAGGGTTAAAGGAATAAAAGTGGACAACACAGAATTTAAAATGAAAAGTTATGCAAAGGACGTGGTCCTAACAGTTTTGGATCCACAAAAATCATTACCGTATGTAATTGAATATACTGAAGAATTTGAGTCCCTTTCAAGATACAAAATCAACAGGAAGTAAAAAATGATAATTTTATAACACAACAACAAGAAGAAGATACCATAAAGAGTACAGAATGTACAATAGCCTCTGATTCTATTAAATATCTGGGGATAAACAAGATTGGACAAAACTGTAATCCTTTCAAAAATAACTATCAGACGACCTGGAAATTGATACAAGATGTATCCGGATAGAAAAAAATTAAAAATCTCATGACTGGGCAGAATTTCAGCAATCAAAATGAATGTATTGCTAAAATTAAATTTTCTATTCCAAATGCGACCTATACACATTGAAGAATACTGACAGAATGGGAAAGACAAATAAATAAATAAATTTATTTGGAACAGCAAGCAACCAAGAATAAGCTTCAAATTATGTCAAGATGAGAAAAAGAGAGGAGGATTAGCAATTCCAAATATAAAATTATATTACCAAGCAGCAGTGTCACATAATTAGAGATGGACTTTTGAGAATATGGTTTAAGCGTCGTAATGTATCAAGTCCTCCAAATTCTCCACTTATGTCCCCAATGGAAGCTCATTTTGGCAAATATATGAGAAATAAAAGTGTTTTTTAAATGTATGGTAATATAGTACATGCTCCAGGGAAACCTAAGTCCTGGCAAGATATTAGAGATGAAGGAATCAATATTCAATGGCTATTATATATACTTTCATGATGAAAGAAGATCATTAACATGGAAGAGAGAGCTATAAGAGATATGACTGAGTTCAAACAGCTGATGACAAAACAGAAAGTTCACCTATTATGATGGATATACAAGATATTACTTAAGTTAGAAACAGAAGAAGTGAAAAAAATGTATTATTAAATGGATGCAGAACTTTAGAGAGCAAATACCTATGCATCAATGGGAACGGTTATGGGAAAAGGACATTAAGTTTACAGCCAGCCAGGCGTTAAAAAAAAAATTGGTATAAAATGTTTTTCAGATGGTATTTTACCCTGAAGGATATTGAGAAAGTAGATAGAAATTACAAAGGAAAATGCTGGAAATGTCAAGAGATAAATGGAACTTTTTACCATATGGTGGACTTGTAAAAAAGCAAACAGATATTGGAAGGAAATACATGGAAACATGCAGAATATATTTACAATTCGAATTCCCCATGGAAGCTAAGAGTATGTTATTAGGAACACTGCCTAATAAATTACCATACGTTTTGGAAGAGATATTTGAATATATAGTAATAGCAGCTAGAATTATCTATGCGGCAAAATGGAAACCAGACATCTGTCCAAGTTTAGAAGAATGGGAAAATAAACTTGTGGATTATGCAGTAATGGCAATTAACAGCTTATCTGAGTAAGATCAAATACTAGTCCAACACGCGAATCTCTAGGCCACGCTGACTTTTGAAACTTTCAGGCAAGTGACATAACAACCAGCCCCAACACAATGCACCCATTGCCAGGCCAGGGGGAAAAAAGCATAGCACCACAGTTTCTCGTAACCAAGAATAAAACATGATAAAGGCTGGCATCAAGCAAAATAAAAACAATGCTACCATTTCAGCATAAGATAAGAGAGCAGATTACCCAGAGAAAGTGTATGCGGCAGCAATGTAGATGAAATTTTCGTAATAGAGTTGCTTGCTGTCCTGAAAGTCGTCCATGCTGCATGTGATTTCAGAGGAGCCGGCCCCTTTAACGGTCAATGTGATGCAAGGCGGCAGGGTGGGCTCATCCCAGGCATAGTCCAAAGAGGTTGTCGGCTTGACTTCTGTGCTGAGCCGCGGTTCCGCCACACTGAGCTGCGTAAACACAAGGGGGACCTGTGGGAAGAGGGAGGGCAGGTGCCGTGAGATGTGGAGCGGTTTGCGCCCGTCTCAGTCTTCACTGTTCCAAAGTAAAACCGAAGTAGGGAAATGCTGTGGTGGATGCTACCGTGTAAGGTCGCCCCAAATGGATTGGTGGCAAAACTGGAATTTGAACCCAGGTTCACACTACATTGCTTTTGCTTTTTCGCTGTCAAGTTGCAGCAACTTATGACAACCCTGTAGGGTTTTCAAGGCAAGAGACATTCAGAGGTGTTTTGCCAGGCCCAGCCTCTGCACAGCAATCACAGACTGGTTTCCCATCCAGGTCCTAATCAGGGCCAACCTTTCTTGGCTTCTGAGATCTGATGAGATCGAGCTAGCCTGGGTTATCCAGGTCAGGCCACTCCTTTCCAGGGGTCATTTCCTGCAGGAGCGCACAGGAGCGGAGCTCCGGCAGTAAAGAGCCCAGGGGGCGGGCACATGCAACAAGCCCCGCCCCCTGCTCCCAGCAGCCCTCAGTCAGAGCAAGAAGCAGCCAGGTAAGTTGCAGAGCTCCCCTCGGCCCCCCGGTCCAAAGCAGTCCAGTGCCACCTTTAAGACCAAGTTTTATTCAGGTACAAGCTCTCCCTCCTCTGCGAGGACAGATCTGCACGTCCCCCCCCCCAATAGCTAACAATCCAAAACAGTCCAGTGGAGCCTGAGCGCTGGGTGTTGCATTCTGACACTTCCGGTGATGTCAAGGGGTGTGGCATATGCAAATAAATTATGCTAATGAGTTATCCTAATGAGCTCCTGCACCACTTTTTCTACGAAATGACCCCTGCTCCTTTCAATAGTAGTCTCTGAAACTTTGGAACTCCCTCCCCAGGGAGATCCATCTGTCTTCCTCTGTCATTGCCCTCCGCCAGAGGGTGGAGGCCCTTTTTGTTTTGTTTGGTGCTCCCCAATAAACTCCTATTGGCCCTCCTCCCTGTCTCTGTTGTCTTCGCGTGTCTCTATATTTTTATTGTATTGTTAAATATTTTACATACATTGTTTTAATATTCTAAATGTTTAATGTTTTGATGTTCTCTGTCTCGGGGACCTATTTGGGTGGAAAGGTGGCATAAAAATGTTCTAAATAAATAAAATTAAAATAAATATGTCATACATACCAAACCGTCATACATACCTGTATCTATTATTAACCCAAAGTGAAAGTTCTTTACCTTAGAAAAATTGTCTATGCGGAACGGAGGTGGTAACTGATCGGTGTCACTGAACGAGACACGGTATGTTGCTCCCTTTAGAGTGATCTCTACTCGTAAGAAGTGGCACTTCCCAAGGGTGTCCCTGCAAAAGTCAAACGGAAGCAGCTCAGCAGGGTTTCACAAATTTTGAAGATTTTCCACATAATCTGGGCATCTTGATAGGTTTGATCCATGACTCAGACCCGTAACACGTAGGTGTGCTTTCTGAACTCTTGTGATATAGATAGGCTGCATCAATGTTCCCTCTAAGCTGTGGAGTCTTGTGAGCAAAAATTCTACTTTGTGAGCTACTAGCATTAAAGTTGTGAGCCAGCGATTTGGTTACTGCATACCTTAGTTTGCTCTGGAGGCATCCTTCCTGAGCTAAGACAAAAATGTGTGAGCTGGAGGCTAAAAAACTGTGAGCTAACTCACACTAACTCAGCTTAGAGGGAACACTGGGCTGCATGTTTAAACGAGAATACACAATGTGCATAAAACCATAAGGAGAGCCCTGCTGGATCAGACTAAAGGCCCATCAAGTCCAGCATTCTGTTCCCACAGTGGCCAACCAGCTGCCTCTAGGACGCCTGCAAGCGGGACGACTGCAATAGCGTCTTCTTGCCTGTGCTCCCCAGCAACCGACTAATATAAAGAGGCACACTGCCTCTGCTACTGGAGGGAGCAGATATCCATCATGACTAGCAGCCATTCATAGTGCTGTCCTCCATGAATCTGTCCACTCCCCTTTTAAGGCCATCCAAGTTGGCGGCCATGACCACATACTGTGGCAGCGAGTCCCACACCTGAACTAGGCGCTGTGCAAAGAAGCACTTCCTTCTGTCTGTCCTGGATCTCCTACCCTTCACGCAGATGACCCTAGGGGTATTAGGTAAGCCAGTTTGGTGTAGTGGTTAAGTGTGCGGACTCTAATCTGGGAGAACCGGGTTTGATTCCCCACTCCTCCACTTGCACCTGCTGATGTGACCTTGGGTCAGTCACAAGCTCTGGCACAGCTGTCCTTGAAAAAGAGCAGTTCTCTCAGAGTTCTCTCAGCCCCGCCCACCTCACAGGGTGTCTGTTGTGGGGAGGGGAAGGGAAAGGAGTTTGTAAGCCGCTCTGAGACTCCAAGTGAAGGGTGGGGTATAAATCCAATCTCTCTTCTTCTTCTAAGCATATGGAGCAGAGGTCCATCGGTGGCTATTAGCCACAAGGTATAGATAGGGACTCCGGGGCAAGTGATGCTCTGTCTTCTTGGTGCTTGGGGGGGGGTCAACAATGGGGGGGCTTCTAATGTCCTGGCCCCACTGCTGGACCTCCTGATGGCCCCTGGTATTTTTGGCCACTGTGTGACACAGAGTGTTGGACTGGATGGGCCTTTGGCCTGATCCAACATTGGCGTCTCTTATGTTCTTAGGGGTTCTAGTGTAATGAGAGAGGAGAAGTGCAGGGTGTTTCTGTCTCTCTCCTCTTTTGTTTTATCCTCTTGACAACCCTATGAGGTCGGGTAATCGGAGAGGGTGCGCCTGTCCCATGTCCCCCACTGAGAATGGAGTTTTGAAGCCAGATTTTCTAGATTCTAGTCTGACACTACGCTACGCTGCCACACAATGTTTCAGGACAGCCTGGATCTATTTTCCTAGCGAAAAACCCTGGGGCGATTTGAAACCTGGCATGTACCCTGACTGCTAGGGAAGCCCGAGAAAAGGCACGGCAACATCTAGATAACAATCTCTCTGGAATTGACACAGTGAACTTGCTACTTCTGCAGATCTGACAACCGTCTCTCTAAAATG